>NC_054535.1:93198482-93318482 GCF_017654505.1 Polyodon spathula | reverse complement strand
TGGTAACAGAATCTGGATAATTTTAAAGCATTCTTGTTTAAAAAAAAAAAAAAACTAGTTGATACCAGTGTTTTCACTGGGCTTGCTGCCCTGGTTAAATTTATGTACACCCATTATGCTGCCAGACTTCCCACTTGATTTAAAAAAAATAAATAAAAGGCAAATCTTCTGATATTTAGTCCCTAACTAAATTTCTAGCTATGTATATTGCTCTCCATTCACTGTGTGGGTCTTCATTCCTGCCCTGCTGCTAAAGACTAAACTGAAAAAAGTAGCCAGATTGCTAACAATAAGTACTGTAGCTAAACTCAATGCTTATCCATCACCTGAAAAATGCTTTTGGGATATGTAGATATGTGACATTATGTGGGCTTCCTTTTTTGTGATGTTGCTAATTCCAAATAAAAACTGTTTTAAAACTACCGTTAAAAGCAAATTTCAGATGGCCATAATTAATAATGTAATACATCAATGTCTTCATGTATGTATCAATAGTTATTTACATAATACAGACACCCATCCCGACAAAAATCCTATTATGAGTAGGGATTTTTGTTTCCTTGATAAATGCATTTATTAAATTTGACAGGTTTCACATTCTGTTGGTCTAGTTAGGTAGTGTTACAAGCAATTGTTTAGTGTTCTCTTTCACACAAACAATAGTTTTTATGACCGTGTGGAAAGAGAATAGTCTACTTTTCTACCTTTACCATAATTGGCCTTATGTTTGGAATGCCATGCCTTATTCATTTTGGTTTTGATTTTGATCTCCTTTTTGCTCATGTTAAACTGACCGTGAAGATAGATTGCTTTCCAGAATCACAGGTTATGAAACAGCAGAGGAAGCCAAGATCTTGGTACAAAGAGATGACAGTAAGAAATGGAGGTATCAATAATTTATATTTGAGTAGGTGGGGTGGAGAGATGAAAGGTCACATAGTCACATGATTTTAATGGAAGAAGGCTGTTCAGTCCCGGCACATCTTTCCTGGATTTTCCAGACCAGTATAAAATGACTTTAACAAAACAGAGCTTATCTCTTGTTTTGTTTAATATCCCATTTACTGCATATACAATTTTACCATGACTATTTTAAGCGTCTCTCCTCAAAAAATGTAAACAAAATATCACAATCTAACATGGCTGTCAATGTTTCTTAGTCTGGGGTAATGTTTTGCTGACCCCAATCAGACCCACTGTGGAATAGCCCTTCCGTCACATAAGGCCCTTCTGCAGTGCCTTTGCTGCTAAAGGAGCCTGTATTTAAAATAAGAAATCCGTCTGTCTTGTTCATGTATTTTAACTTTTTACTGTTTGGGATTTGCAAATAGTTAATTTGATGGTGAAACCTGCCAGAACTTCTTGAATAAATGCTAACGTTCAGCAACTTGCTTGTGTAGTAATTATAAGATAATGTAATTTTGTACTGTACTCTGGGCACTTTCACGGATTGATTGATTGATGCGGATTGAAGTGTGGTGTGGTGTGCTTGGAGTGACATGTGAAACCTCTGAACATCGTAATCGCACCAGGATGCGCATCGAACCGAGATCACTTGAAATGGTGTTCTCGGTTCGCTTGGATAGAGACTATGTGCGATTGCCAGTTTGCTCTGTTTCAGCATTTTGCAATGTGGAACAAAACTTATTCCATTTCACTTGGAAATGAACCGCTCCAAACAGCAAAGCAAATCGTGCAAGTGACATACTTCAGCAAGCACCAAGGAAAGTGTCTCCCCTTGTTGCACATAGGCAATGCAGGGCTTGTCAAAAAACACACACACACCAGACAAGAACACCATAATGTCATACAACAGCACATAACAAAAACAAAAACGAAAAAATAGTATGGGGATGATTTTACTAATTGGCGCAATAATGTTTGAGATTTAATTACTGATGCAGCAAGCATGTTGTTTAAGCATAATAGCAAAACTGTTACAAACAAAGTAAAGTATGAAATGACAATTGAAGAATGATTTAGCACAAGTGTTACATCTGGCTTTATTATACTTGTGCCATATACACTTGCAGGGAAAACATTGTGCCAAGACAAAGTGGTACAGTCTGTACAGACATTCGTCTGATGCACTGCTCAGTCTGATTTTAGTTGATCAACTTCTGTTGCATCTGTATCTCAACACACTGTCATGCATACAACATTTATAACATATAATAATAATAATAACAATAATAATAGTAGTAGCCGCTAAATTGCAGTTGGATGAATGTACAAGTAGATCTTTAGTATTTCCTCCAAAAGAACAGTGTTTTTCCGACAATTACTTGACGCCCTTTCGGCATGTTACGTTTCTTCAACACTGATTTGACGTTGTAAGAACCATATAAACCAAAATGACAAGAACAACAACACAGCCACAGCACGTAATGTATTCTCCATGTGGGCGAGAGACGAGACGAGACAAGGCATGCAGGGAGTCCTCGAAGGCTTCAGCCAAGCAGACTGCTTCCTCCAATGTGGTGGGCCGTTGTTGGCTGACCCAAGCTTGGGTCTCTGGTCCCAACATTTGCCCAGATTGCTCAATGGCAGTTATCTCCAGCATCTGCTCGGGTGTTCAGGTTCTGTGGCAGAGCCACCGGGCCATCTGATCTGCCAGTTGTTGCACTACCATGCAGGGCTGACTCTTGGGGATCGCTGGTATTCCCTGAAACAGCGACGACGTGTCTCCTCCGTGATATCTAGCCGCTGGAGGATGGCCTACTTAACCAGGTCATAGTTCAAGGCAGCCTCGTGTCATGGCTTGATGGCCACCACACCTTCCCCGATTTAAGTTGGGTCCCAGTTGGGTAGCCCATCATCCCAGAGGCCATCAGCCTCTTGAAAGCAACCAGATAGGCCTTGGTGGTCATCCTCCAGTGTCATTTTCTGCACTACCCCTGGGTCTGCTACCAGTTCCCTCCCAGGACCAGCCAGATACAGTCTCATCCTCTCCATGAGGGTGGTGTATTCCTCCCGGTGCTCTGCCTGCTGCTGAACCTCCCTCTGCTCTCGTGCCTCCAAGATCGTGGCTCTGGTCTATCCCTCCAATTCACAATCCCTCTTCTGACCCTCTTGTGACAGGATGCGAGTGGTGTGGGTGAAAAAGGCAATCTCCAGACAGTAATTCAATTGCAAAAACAGTCCATATTTATTAAACATGATCAGGCCGGCACCGCGGCCTAACCAATCGCTGCATGCTCCACAGCTGATCACAATGGATTTGCTTAGGAAACTTGCAGCTATGCGCTTTCTCAAATGTCAGACTTCTGGTTGCCACCTACCGTCGAGTCTCTCTGTCTGTCTTACACAGCGCCCTTTCTGGTCGGGAGGGAGACTTACAGCTCAGATTCCTTGTCTCTCTGTCACACCATCCTATCGTTTTGATCACAATTTTTTTGTGTAACTTTTGGCACTGTTTCCTTTGTCTGCTCTAGTTTTGACTGCGCATTTGCTCCTCGTTCAAAAAACTTGAGGCAGTTGTATTTAGGTTTGTTTGATTTATTTTCTACACGTAAATGAATGGTGGGAAAATAACAAGGATCGCTTTCCAAAAGTAGCCTGCTTGGCCAGAAGCATCCTTAACCACTGGGTTTTCAGCAAGATTGGGCAAACGGTAAACAAGCGGAAATTGACACTTTAAAGAACCATTTTGTTTTGTAAATAACTTGTTATTGTTGCCAAAGGTTAACCATCCATTACTTAGATTTACTTGTTTAATTATTCAATAGATTATATGTGTTCTTCTACCACCACTTGGCACTAATCAAGACAAAAATAAGGTAAGACATTTTTTAGAGGAGCTATGCATAAAGTAACGTAATTCAACTGATGTAATCGTTTTCAGTAATTTAGTAGCATAAGCTATTCAGTACATTATGTATACATATTACTTTTGTTAGTTTTGATGACTTCTTAAGGACATTGATACATCATCTTTTTATGGTAAAAAGAAAAGGGGGGGGGGGGGCGGCGGCATCGTCCCAGCCTTATTCATAACATGCCTTTGTGATACAAGGTGTCATCAATTGTGTTCATCAGTTTGTAGGCCTGTGCATGTACAGACAAGTCATATAACATGTTTAAATACAATTTCATATAGTTAAACGTTCTCTCATACGAGTGTATAATGTTCTAGGACCACAACTCAAATTGTATTATTAAAAACAAATAATATACTGTATAGAGCTTTTTTTTGGGGGGGGGGGGGGGGGTGAGTGTGTGCTAGTTAGAGAATGGAGTGATGTAATGGGTGCATTATATTATCTTTTGAAAGTTTGGGTGATCAAGATTTCAATTTATTCCATCCATTATACTGGTAACTAGGATGAAAAAATATATAAAGCACAGGCTATAGTTCTCTGTCAAGTCAAATCTATACATGTAATATCTTTAATGTTGCAGAAGTAATGACTTCTGAGGTCTTGATGTGTTTTTTGCGGACCACTTGGTGTCAAGTGATTCAGACACCATGTTATATTGGATGTTATTTTGCTAAGCAATGGGAGTGAGAATGATTGATAGAAAACAGTAAGTGTTTCAGAAATCTATGCTGCTGCTATATTGTACCACAAGATATAAGTTGACTTGATCAGATTTATACAGCTTACAAGCAGATGATAGGTGACTATGGCAAGCCAAATGGTCATTTAGAGATATCTCAAATTCATTTATTGATATCTCTAAATCATTTCCAGATATCTCTAAATGTTTGAAGATATCTTCAAATATTTAAAGATATCGCTAAATCATTTTAAGCCATCTAAAATTAATTTAGAGATATCTCAATATGATTTATAGATATCTTTTAAATTGAGCTTTAAATTATATCTAAAATGCATTTTTAGATATCTTTAAATTGTTTTAAGATATCTCTAAATGTTTTTGAGATATCTTTAAATGATTTTTTGATATCTCTAAATCATTTAGTGCTCTCCAAGTCCTGTTCATTTAAAGATATCTCTAAATCATTTAAAGATGTGTAAATCATTTGAAGATATATTTAAATAACTTTTTGTTCATTTAGAGATATCTCTAAATCATTTGAAGATATCTTCAAATGAACAGGAAGGCATTTCAAGATATCTCGAAATGACTTCCTCTGAAAATGCTCTGTTTTCAATGGACTTCCTGTCCATTTAAAGATACCTTTAAATGAACAGGAAGTTATTTGAAGCTATCTTCAGATGATTTAAGATATCTTTAAAACCCTAATTTTAAGATCTCTAAATGACAGTTTGACGCACCATGCTAGCCAAATCCACATATTATTTAACAATATCTGCAAATCATTTGACGATATCTTCAAATAACTTCCTGTTCATTTAAAGATGTCTAAATCATTTACAGGGATTAATTTCAATATTGAAAATGGCTTCCTGTTCATTTGAAGATATCTTCAAATGATTTAGAGATATATCTAAATGAACAGGACGTTATTTAGAGATATTTCTAAATGAACAAGAAGTTATTTAAAGATATCTTCAAATGATTTACATATCTTTAAATGAACGGACATTATTTAGAGAGATCTCAAAATGAACAAGAAGTTATTTGAAGATATCTTCAAATGATTTATATATCTCTAAGTGATTAGATAAGTAATTTGGCTTGCTATAGATGATAATGTTCAGTATAGTTCATGAAAAATAAACTGTGGTATTTTAAAAATAGTTCTGTTGTTTCTTTGCCAATACATACTTTCAACATTTGTTACAAATTTACTAAACATGAACCTCTGAGGAAACTAGTGCCAGTGCATAAAAAAGCTATTTAAGTAAGTGTGAACTATGACAGGGATTAGCTAAAACAGGTTTAAACAATAAAGCCTTATGAAGAAAACTAAGTATTGCATATTGAGGTAGATATTTTTTGGAATGACAATAAGGAGCCTTTACTAAGTCTAAAAAGCCAATTTGAAATTACAAATTCTTACTCTTGCTTAAACTGTAACAATAGCTTTTAACAGAAACACAATGATGGACAGGAATAAGCACTTATCTGATAAATGTTAGGCATCTAAACTGTTTTTACTCAAGGTCTATTAACGCCTGCTTCATTATCCAAGCTGTCTGTGTGGAATTTGAGAGTCTAACTTTCAGTTATCATGTTACACTTCCAAGAAAAATATTTCAGTACTGTAGGTTAGGATTTCTCTAAAGCAGTTAGGCACTGGTAGGGGAGTAATGAAATACAATTTGTAATTTTGTGTTAGTTACTTTCAAGGATCATCTCCCGAATCCTTCGATTGAACTGATTACATAAAGGTCTAGTTTGTGCCAATTTTTCATTAAGTTCAAGTGCTGCATTCAATTGTTGCAGGAAGAATATTCACGTTTTAAAGTTGGATAGAGGCTTGCATTATAAAAAAACTTGCAATCACCTTTTATACCAGCAAATGATCCATGATCAGGAGTGGTTCAGATCGACTGAAGTTTCACGTGAATGCTGTTAATCAGCCCAGCTCATTTAAAACGATCCGACCTCAGATCAGAAAAATAAGTGGTCTCGGCTGAAGGAATTAATCACAGAGACACATAGCCTGCAATACTTCTTACTAGCCAAATCCGTTAACATTTACCAGTGTAACAATGTATAAAAGTAATATTTTTTTTTTGGAAAAAAAGTAGTCTAGCAACAAGCAATGTAGAAATCTATTTAAGTGCAATAGTGTTCAATTTCTGCTGTCAGCAATTTTCTGTAACTCTTTGAATTTATTCAAATGCATCTTTTTTTTTCTTTAAATTTAGTCAGTGCCAATTTTTTTTTTTTTATTTTCTCCCAATTTGAAAATGCCAATTATTATTTTTTTATGCTCGGCTCACTGCTACCACCCCTGTGCTCGGACTCGGGAGCGGCGAAGATGAACACACGCTGTCCTTCGAAGCGTGTGCCATCAGCCGCCCGCTTCTTTACACACTGCGGATTCACCATCTAGCCACCCAGGAGCTACAGCGCAGGAGGACAGCGAAGCTAACAGGCAAACCCACAGGTACCCGGCCAGACTACAGGGGTTGCTGGTGCGCGGTGAGCCGAGGACACCCATTTTTTAAATAAATTATTATCATGCAAGTGTTGCAAAAGTGTGTTTAGATCTCTGTAAAAGTAAGACAGAAAACATTTTACTACCATTATATCCTTGTAAAACCAGCATACATTGTAAATTGCAGACAGGGTAAAGAAGAAGACCTTGTGGGACTGAAGTCGTTTTAACAGCTGTTTGTTTCTGTCGCAGACTTTATCTCAAATCTGGGATGAAGTGTGTTGGGCCTCAAACCTACAGCAAAAAAGCAATGCTGATTTTATGATGATAATTCAAAGTACATGCAAGAGTGAGAGATTTAAGTTATAAATGTATTTTTAAAAAAATAAAAGCAAGATGAATAAACTAAGTTAACTTTAAAAAAAATGGATTTGCTTGTTGTATTACCAATGTGAAAATCTATTAATTGACTTATAGGATTAGTGCCTGAGCTGACATTCCTCCCCCCTCCTTTTCAAAACAGTCTAATAATATAACAGGAGCAAATTTCAGCTGATTTTCAATATAAAGTTCCCACTATTTATCCTTCCACTCAGGGCATTAAGCATCATTTATCAAGCAGGTATTGCTGCATCTGTACAAAGCCTTCTGTAAGTAATTAATCTTTTTTATTTTTATTTTTTTATATAGTTGTACATACATAAACTGGTATAGGTATTGTTTCTCATTTTGATCTCACTGAAGTGCACGGCAGATGTGGGTTAGTCTTGAAATTTGACAGTGTTCTGTTTTTGCTGGTGCCATTGTTATCTTGTTTTACACAATTAATGTGTTTATGACTGACTTTTCAGAACTTAAGACTCTTGTACGCCCTTCATCTGTATTTTCAATTCATATATTCATTAACCTTCGGGGTCACGCTAGCAATAAATGCTAGTATTTTTGTTCTTTTTTAGAAATAAGTGCCAGTCTTTCAGTAATGTAAAAACCTCATTATATATTATATATATCTATATAATTATATCTATAATATATATATATATAGACGGGTTTACACTATATATATATAAATATATATATATATATATATATATATAATGTTGCAGATCCTTAAACTGCAGTGGTTACTCAATACACAATGTTGCAGTGTAATGTTTTGAATCAATTTGCCAATTTAAACAACTCAAGTTTCACAAAAAGGTTTGTCACAGGATCTATCAAAGTTAAAGATGATGTGTCAGTTTTGTTGTTTTTATCAGTTTTATTTCTGTGTTATATTAATGATACAGCTGTTGTCTTTCTGTGCTCTTTTGCAATCGGTCTATTCCAAGAAATGCCCAATGTTTTAACAAACTCAAGATTTTTTAAGCAGATGATTCAATCCTTTTCCTTTTTCATGGAATGGTTCATCAGCTTGCTTCATAAATACAAGCAAACAATAGAATTGTGTTGTAACAACGTTAATTGTTAACACATTTCAAAATGTCTTGCTGTGCATGGTTTTCATATGGACGCGTTATCATATCGCTTCCTCCGTCTGCTGCTGCTGATGGAAAGGAGCTAGGGCCTAGATTCTAAAAGTAGAATGGAAAAGTAGTTTAAAAAAAAAAAAAAAAAAAAAAAGATTGCACCGAAAGCATGACCTTCCTGCAGCACTCCTACTTTCTCAGTCTCTGCTGTGTGCGTGTCCCAGAACCTTGCATGTCCTGAGGCTGTTCCAAAAACACAATTGAGGTTCAAATAACCAATTACCCCCAATTGATGCATTTGTGTTTTGAAATGCCCACATGCATATTTGAATGGCTCCAGACTTATTCGTGGGTGTACTTCTTTAATGAAACCGTATACAATAATTATACTCTTCAATTTGTAAATAATATGTTTGTTATGTGCACTACATGGCACTAACACAGAGTTGGCACTACCACAGTCAGCCTGTATTACCATTATATAAGACTGTGGCCACTCACTCACAAATAAATATTTACTCAAGTGCTGCATGTGTCTGGAGAACCACTTCTCCAATTGTGATCAATGTGGCTATTTTTATTGCACAAAGTATGGAGTGTATTAGAATCTAGGGGTACGTTATATACAGGGTTTAACATAACTGGTACGCAGGTATGCATGCACATCAATAAAAAAAACAAATGCAGACTTCCATGATGTTTTTAACACGCAAATGCATACTGTCAGCACATTTAACAGGAAAGCATTTTTCACGTAGGCAGCAAGGGTGCTCACACTTACAAGGTCAAGCATATTCTCTGGGTGTGGCCCGCATCCTAAGTCTACTGGGTCTCAAGGTCTCTGGGATCTGGGAAGGATCTCCAGGTAACTGAGCTTATCACACATCATGATTAAATACCAGTCCCCATATTTCAAGGCCGGAGGGTTCCATTTCAATAAAGTTCATCCCTGCTAGCACTATCATTGGCTGCTTCAAGGTTTTATAAAAAAAAAAAAAGATAGGTAGAATCACTCTAGTTCATAATCCATAACATCAGTCATGTTCCTTTAATGGACACTTGAAACAACCAATGATAGCTGGGATCTCAATTTAGCTGTCCTTTCAGAGAAGAGGAATGTAGTTATGGGGAGTGGCATTGTGGAAGCTCGCGGATGAGAGGAGGTGTCTGTTTGAGAGCAATTATATTTAAACATGAGCTTAAAATTTATTTCTTAAGCATTTTATTTTTTTTCCCTCACTTATATCCTTCTATAAATACCATTGTGCTGTCAAGCTAATGTGTTCAACAACACTAATAAAGTGAAGAAGTGTTTTGTTTTTTACTTTTGAATCACCGGGGCTGGAATTTGGTGGTAGGCTATTTGAAATAAACAGATAATGTGTGATGATTTGTTAAACATTGTAATAACCAGCAATCCGTATTCCTACTTAAACATTCATAAACTGTTGTTGCTGTCTCTGACACTGCCATTAAACAGTGGTGCTTGTGAGCATGAGTTTTCACATGTCAACATTTTAATCAGCCCCACACATTTCTGCCCTGATGCATATTCATGTGTGCAAGATGCCCACTGAAACCAGGATCCTTGACAGGGGTGCAGATTGTTTTGAAAATTGGTGCTAAACTGTTTTGAAAGTTTTGCACCGGAGAGCCGACTGGTGCTAAATTATTAAATACTGCCCTAATCAAGTCCCCTTACAACTTCTCACATGACACAGACCTTCTCTCCTGCGTATATGGATGAGTGTGGGTGTGTCATTTCAGTAGTCCAGACATAAATGAGCATCTATGGATGCTAACAAATACAAAATAATACTAATAATAATAACAATAAATTAAAATTGTCTACTGGCGCCAGAATTTAATATCGCTCACGCTATATGAGGTACCCTGGCTCTAGGAATCTAGCTTCAGATTTGCTCCTCCTGATCCTTGATATCCCTATTGTTTGACTTGTTGGAGGAGGAGGTAATTTACCAAGTACCAAACCATTTCTGCTGGCACTCATGTGATAACTTAATGATAAAAGTTATGTGAACCCCTGGTTATACAATTTAAAACATTTACGTGTGTGTGTGTGTGTGTACAGTGGATGTAGGTCATGGTGATCTAGTTTTTCATGATTCCTCTAATTTTGTGTTTACATTTGCTTCTGGGGGGTGTTTGTCACTGACTTTTTTAGATGTAATATAAATATTGCAGTGTTTGCCAAACTATAAATTAGTCATTCTTGTTAATTCAAGACTTACATGTACACTTTATTTGTTACTTATTTTTCTTTTTTGAAGGGAAAGAACAGTTATTTAATTACCACTCAAGTAAATACCTATTAAATATGCCTCCATTGTTTTTAAAGAAAATAGTGAAATGTGGCTATTTTATGCCTAAGTCTAGCCATAACAGCATCAAATCTGAAGTCCAAACATTTCCTATGCATTGTGATTCACTTTTACCTCATATCTTTTCTTAATTGCTGATTTTTATCAGTGGCTGACAGCAATTTGAGGGTTGGTGCTTAATGCTTAACTATTTTTGGCAGTTATTGCAAGGCTGAGGCAAATTTGATCACATACTGTACCACCAAGGAGCACTGGCTTTCAATTGCAGGAAACTGATAAGGCAGTTGTCTGATTTTTAAAATAAGCAAATGTTAGCAGAACCACATTTTCCAGTCAAGGAGAGCATTGTAAAAGAACAACATGGAGCCTCCCCAAAGACAACAGGAAAACATACTTCGAATAGTTTGCTTTTCTGCTGTTCTACGTTCCCTATGGGAATTAATTTTGGCAGTTTAGGAGTTCACAAAATTACCATTCATTAATATGAATTAAATGTTTAGTTCAGCTTTCCTCCCATGCTGATCATGTTTTTCTGGTTAGGAAACACTGTAGCCCTTAATGACAATCCAATGAATCAGTCAATCAATGTTTATTTTATACAGCGCCTTTCATAGTGGACCACCATCACAAAGCGCTTTCCAAGATAGTGAGGAACAATGCGTAATACATTAAATACAGTGAAATACCGGGCATAGTACATTAAGTACAACATTAAAAAAACAATGCAAACACATTAAATATAGACATAATACATTAAGTACAAGGCTAGGATGTGAATTATAAGCATTGTGGATGCATGTGTCAAGCAGAATCGTGCAGATAAGATGGAGTAAAAAGCCTGAAATGGCAATTTAGACAACAGCTAATATCAGATACCAGACGTAGAGAGCATTAAAACAAGAAAAAACAAGTGGGTCTTGAGAGTTGATTTGTAGCGATTGTGGGAGCTGCAAGCACTAAAGCTGGGAGAGTGTTCCAGAGAGTTGGGGCCATGAAGCTAAGTGCATTCTCAGAGTGTGGTACGCTTTTGCTTAGGTATAACCATCTGGCTGGAGTCAGAAGACCTCAGCTTGCGTGCCAGGACATAGTGGGTCAGCAGGTTGGAGAAATACTCTGGACCTGTGTGATGAAGGGCCTTGTAGTCAAGCATGAGAATTTTGAAAGTAATCCTGAACTTAGCAGGTAGCCAGTGCAGCTGGGCAAGACAGGGGGTAATGTGATCATGTTTTTTACATCTGTTAAGGATCCTAGCAGTGGCATTTTGAACCAGCTGCAGTCTGTTTATGGTGTGTGACGGAAGGCCACTGTAGAGAGAGCTGTAGTAGTTTCGTGTAGTAGATTTCGTGAAGAGATGAATGCATGACAGAGTTTCTCTGCATCTGGGGGGTGGAGAACGGTAGCGACGGACCTTTGAAAAGTTTCGGAGGTCGTAGGAGTAGGATGGTAGAAGGGGAGATTTAGGCATCAAAAGAGAGGTTAATAGCAAGAAGTAGATCAAGGCTTCGTAGAGTGGGAGAAGGCTGCAGCAGACCGTTTCCGAGGTTCAAGGCAGCAATATTGAGATTCTTGAGTTGCGTTTTCAATCCTACTGTAAGGAGTTCAGATTTGTTGGTGTTGAGCTGAAGAAAATTGGCAGAAATCCAGGCTTCAATGTCTTGGATGCAAGCTGAGAGCCAAACCATGGCAGAGGAACAGCCAGGGTCTAGTTTTATGTAGAGCTGGGTGTCATCAGCATAGGAGTGAAGCATGAGGCCATGTTGACGGATAAGGTAACCCAAAGGAAGCATGTAGATGTTGAAGAGAAGAGGCCCGAGAACAGATCCTTGGGGGACACCGCACGTGACCAGATTTGTGTCAGCACTGCTTCCATCATAGAAAACTGACTGCATGTGTCCAGATAGGTAAGAAGACAGCCAGGAGAGACATGTTCCAGAGATCCCAGCATACTTCTGAAGGCGGTCAAGAAGAATGGTATGATCTATGGTATCAAAAGCAGCAGTTAGGTCAAGGAGGACAAGGACAGAGGGAGCATCAGCATTGAGCAAGAGATCATTTACAATCCGGAGCAGAACAGTTTTGGTACTGTGATGTGGCCGGTAGCCAGTCTGCAGAGATTCATGCAGATTGTTATCTGTGAGATGTTTCGTCAACTGACTGGCTACATCCTTTTCAAGAGTTTTGCTCTTGTTACTACCATCTATGACTTTACAGTATTCATACACTCTTGTGTTGGACTATAAGAAGGGGCTTTTTTTCTAAATATACAGTGAAAGAAAAAAAAAAAATCTACTTTTTAAAAAATTATAAACAAACAGCTTGTGCATGCTTAAAGACCAGGGTTTTCATTCAATTGATCTAAAGGGTGTGAAATGTGATGATAATATGTACTATATCAGGTAAGATTTACTGGAATTGTATTGTTAGCTCTATGTACTCAACTATAGTAAATTCTTTGACAATATAGCCCAAACTCATACAAACTATCCAAATACTTCGGCTAAGGCCTTTACCAATAAGCTTCGGTAAATGTCCGAAAAGCAATGTATTTCTACATAATTCCAGACATTTACCCCCTTACTTGGTAAATGTTGACCGGTAAAACTGAAGATTTACCAGGTTCAAACCTTTACTGTAACACATGCAGGAAAGGCAGAAAAATTAAAATTCAGAGCATTGAACTTAATAATGCACTGAAATCCAACCATGATAGAAAGCACAACAGTTTATGTAGTCTAAAGATGGCACAGATCTTTTTATATAATTGGGGTCTGGTTAATCAAAGTCAAACAGTATGTGTTATGCACATTCACCATAACTGGTGTGCTATGAAAACAAGGTTAGTCAGTAATTTTTTTAATTATTTTTTTTTGTGCTTTAGCTGGGACATGTCTAATGTGTCCATAGCCTCCTTGAATATATGTTCTTTTAAAACAAAAGAATCATTGTGAAGTGGTGTCCTAATAGCTGAAATTACTGTTCACAAGGATCTTTGGGTCCATAGTGCAAACACAAATTTACTGATTTGACTTGCGGGAACAAGTGCCTAGTTAAAAGACAGGAACTTCAATCTGGTGACACTGCAGCAGGTTATAAGATTCCAATTGAATAGGTGTTTTGAGCCATTCCAGTTTTTACTGTAAACAAAATTGTGCCTTAGATCTATCTGTCTAGTCAGACTCCCCGTTTCTATCAACAGGGAAGAACTCAGTCTGGTCCCTCGCATTTTTATAGCAAAGCCAAAGCTCCTGTGGCAGGCTGGCGAGTGGATAGAGGCCCAGAGACAGACTGCAGTTCAAAAAAATAACTATTTTATTATAAATAAACACAAAATGAAAGGGCACAAGGGCCAAAACAAAGCAATTTAAACACAAAAAAGATAAAAAGCAAAACTTACAAAAATAACAGTTTCCAGGCTGGGCGATGCCTTCACTGGATTCAAACTTTATAAACAACCCCAAAAAAAAACCAACCTGCTTCCTCAGCTCCCTCTCCCCCAAATGAGAAGCAGAGGCCTCCTTTTATATCAGGTGGCTGGGCGCTGATTGATCGTTAATCAACCTAATCAACTAATCAACCCCAGCCACCTGAACATAATAAACCCAGGCAGGTAGGGGAAGTTAACCCCATCCCTGCCAATTTAAAGGGCAGAGCTTTGCTCTGCCACAGCTCCCATGACCAATTATCTCTGACATGAACTTGGATTGCCCAAAAGCAAAAACATGTACCGTGTTAGACAATGTGCAGTTCTGTTACATTTTGAAAGTAAAACCACGTATACTGTACTCCTGCTATTATTTTTGTTCTGTTTTCAATGTCACGGAGTTGTTTGAATTGATAATTATCTGCTGCCAATGGAAACTAACAGGATTGATTTTAACTCTGTGTTAGAACACACACTCTTAAATACACACCAAGCATATTTGGTTGTAAATTTCAATTACATTTCTCAGTAAAATCTGAAATGGCAAAAACTGCTACACAGTAGGAGTCTTAAATGATTCCATTAGAAAGGCCAAGAAGACACAGCTGTGCAGAATTAACCAGCAACATTTATTGTACCTGTTCTAGTCCCTGTATAGGGCTGGATCATCTTCTGACTTCCCCAGGTGCCATGCATCCAAAAAAACTTTGGATGATTGTCATAACTGTATCTCTCTCCTGAGTATTTTTGTACTGACTGATGCGCTGTTGAGTTGGTAAGATTAGTAACAAAATGTTGTGCTGTATTAGTGGAACTATAAGTAACTTCACTGTTCAATTCAGGGCATGCCATTATAACCAGACTTTCCATAACTCTCTGTCAGCATCCTTAGCTCGCAGATGTTTAAAGTTTTTGTCCACTTCACACAAGTTCTTGTATCACTGGATCCTGTCTTTACTTATCTAGGCACCATATATTGGTTTTCGGGGGATGTGAAAATAATGTATGTTTACTTTATATTGTAATATTGTCTTGGCTAAGGGCTGTATCAGTTGGCTTGGCTAAGGGCTATATTGGCTAACTTGATTGTATGGTGTACAGAATGTTTAAGGTGAGGATTTACTGCATGTGGTTTTATTTGGTTTAGTGCAATCAACATATTTACCAAACGTCTTAAATCCTGAGATGATCAGGTTCTTACCACATCTGTTGCCATTTCAGTGTCAGAATTACTCTGCTTAGGAATGCTTTTTTCTTTTCTTTTTTTTTGTTTGACACATTGGATTGAGTAAATGGGACCAATGCATTTTTAAAGTTATAACATTGATTGATTAATGTATTTATACCTATATATAGTTCACAACCTTTTCTCCAGGCAAATGAATGTGTAAATTGCCAAGTTACGATCTATAATAGACCTACAAATATGTCCAATACATTTTGAAAATTGCATCCATATGCTTTGCATGAGATATTTTGTCAAACAAAATCTTAAGTGATATGCCAAACCCTATAATCAAGGCTGTCTGTAGCATACAGGAAACTAATTCAATATGAGGTCAATTACAGTACAAGGCAAGTGAAAGGGATATCTTCAAAATACCTACTGTATGAACAAAGTGAAAGGAAATGCCATCTTTATATGAACAGCTTTTTATTCAGTGTCTTGTACAAACAAGTCTCGATACAACTCCGCTTTCTCACCTAGCCTCACCCTTGAATATTCCACCCACTTCTACCTGGCTGTCAATCGCTATTATGACCGCTGTTTTGCCTTTGCATTCTTCTAGTGCAAACATGCTTCTAAACCAAATGTTGATATTTGCAGCCTCAGCAAAGTGCCTTTTTGTGAAATGATTATACTGTATTTTGATAATGGTTGTGAAGGAAACTGTCAATGACACAGAAAGCAAGTTTTAAATGTCTCAATAGCAGAAGCAAGCGACTGCAGTGGGATAGCCTACTTATTCTCATTTATAGTATCCAACTTTTTTTAGGTAAGTGAAGAAATCTTTTTGTACAAACTCAATATGTATAATAATTATTAATAATATGGCTGCTTATGTGTGGAATATTACGTGAACTGTAGATATTAAAATACATTTCTAGTTGTGATTCTCATACATTTATTGAGTACATGACTGAAGATGACCAAATAACGAGACACAGAAGTGCATCCTGTAAAGCTGACTAGTAGGAGAGTTTGTTTTTTCTTCAGTTACACTACACCAGCAGATTACTAAAGATAGAAGACAAGAGTGTCTTGATACAGAAATAGTTTTGGTTAAAGGCCAGTATGAATCTTTTTCCAGTTCCATTCCAAGAAGAGCACAGAACTGTTCGACACCTGTGATATTCTTAATTTGCTCTGTCCTGTGTGAGCACCACCAGTTTACCTTGTACTCAGTGCATGACAAAAGGGATTAAAAGTCAGAACCCTTCTGCATCATTATTATGCAACTTATCAAGTTAAATATATTTTGCATACAGTTTTATATGGGAAAAGGCGATTTATCCTCCCTTTCTTGGCATTCTCCTTGTCATACCACAAAGCTGCACATTAATACAATGATATCATGAATCCATGGCAAGTTGATGCATTTTAAGGCACAATGTAAAATCTTGCCAGTTGACTGAAAAATAATGTTTGGGCGGTTTAAAGACCAGTAAGTGCCACACGCGTGCATCTCTAGTGAAAGGTTTGGTCTGTTTTGTAAAAATGACTTTAGCTCATGCTGCATTTTAAAGTTATTGTATCAGCAACTTATGAGAAACTGGTTGACTCTATGGCCTTTGTATCATTGGAGTTCTCATCATCCTGTAGTCTTTCACTTTATTTTCCAAAGAGTGATGATGTGTGTGACTTGGTATTTCGTAAGTGGGAGACTTTATTAGTGTGTTCTCCCTGTACAGGGTGGCTTTTACAGGACAGCATATTGTACATGCTTTGTTGGTAGATACCATGCCACAGTCGGTGTTGCTAGTGAACCCTCCCTGTTCATATTGTAAACCTATTTCGTAAGCAATTTGTAAATCCTATCTTTTTCCTTACTCTCCACACTTTGTTAGAGTCTATTATGACCCCATGTGTATTTTTTTTAACTTTTTTTTTTTTGTATAGTTGGGAGTCTGTAAATGAAGCAAAGGAATGTACAAATGTGATGGACTACTTTATATAGGCCTAACCTCCCAGTGAGGTCATTCTTTATTTTGACAGCAATATTACATGATTATTAATGGCTCCAAGTGTCTGTGAAGCTTGCCCGTGGTGAATAAACATTGTTTTAGTTGTGTGTGTGTGTGTGTGTGTGTGTGTGTGTGTGGTGTTTCCCCCCCTGTGGAATGCATGCTAACACTTTATAGTTTAAATGTAGTAGAATGATGAAATATCCATATCCCATTTCAAAACCACACAATAGGACCCCATAAGGTATGGGTACAAGAATGATTTGATCACTAGGCATGCAGATGACACTGCAATGTTAGATGTATTCAAAAAAATAGGTAAAACAGGCTCTTTTTCATATTAAAAGCAGCTATGTTTTAACCCTGCTTCCACATGAGAGTTTCAAAACAGACTATTCCCATTTAATCTTAGGTAAACATTATTTTCCTCCTGTGGATACAAATGTATTTCTGTATGTTTATGATTTGAAGTAGAATGGGTTATTATTATTAATGTATTATTTTAAGTGAAAGCCCTATCCCTCTAAACTCGTGCAGAATGTGGTCGTCTCCAGATTGATTAATTTATTAAAGATCTGGAGATGGCCACCTGTATAAAAACTTGCAGCTTTGGCTGAACAGAGTGGAAAGAATGTGTTAAACTATTTATTTTAAGAAAATATGTTTATCTGGAACTAAACGTAACATCAATAAGAGTGGTTCAATTAAGTAATTTTTTCTTAATTTCCCACATTTTACTTGAAAATGTAAAATTAATGATTTTTGAACAAACTAATAACACTATGTAACACAATTTTTGTTCCTGGGTAGTAAGTGTTATTTTCTAATTGCTTATGCCTCAGAAGTATAGAAAATGGCTATTATTCCCCACAAACTTTGCTTTTGTGAGCAGGACAGTGATATTTCAAAATATCACTATTTCCAATAGGAAAACGGGCAAATGTGTGTCTTTTCGTTCACATAAAGTCAGAAAAAAACAACGTATGAATCCAAATTAACATGTATTTATACTAAAGTAATACAAAAATGACTACAAAAGATTTAGAAGTGAGTAGTTTTTTGAGATTTACGATTATACTGTAAATACTTTAGTATATATTCTACTTTAGTATAAATACATGTTAATTTGGATTCATATGTTGTTTTTTTCTGACTTTATGTGAACAAAAAGACACACATTTGCCCGTTTTCCCATTGGATTGGAATTGGAAATAGTGATATTTTGAAATATCACTGTCCTGGTCACAAAAGCAAAGTTTGTGGGGAATAATAGCCATTTTCTATACTTTTGAGGCATAAGCAATTAGGAAATAACACTTACTACCCAGGAACAAAAATTATGTTACATAGTGTTATACAATGGATCTGGTGCTGCAGGATCTGAAACTGCTCCTAGAACTGTGTATCAGTTGTAAGGTATTTTTGCATTATTATTATTATTATTATTATTATTATTATTATTATTATTATTATTGTTATCGTTATCGTTCTCGTCAGCAACATCCTGCTTGCTCTTGTTTAATTATAAAGGTTATGTAATATTGGAGAATGCTGCAGTAATGATGCATTCCTTTTTTTTTTTTTTTTTTTTTTTTTTGCTAAATGGTGCAGGATTCATTGCACAGCAACAGTAGCTGCAACATGATGTCTGGTTTTGAGCATGCTTTAGGATTTGTGCTGCAAACCTGCTCGGATAAAATCTTAACTGTCGAGGAGAGACATTAAACATCTGTTTCCTTTAATTATTTTGCAAGAAAATAACAAACCAAATCTTTAAACAGGGATTTTTCTTTTGTGCTTTGGAAACGTATTAAAATATAACAAGAATACTGGTAGTCTACAATGACAGACAGTGAGACTTTGTAACATTGCGTTTAGAAAGAATGTCCTTGTGAACAAAAGTCTAAGAATGGCATTGGAATGCGCTAAAAATTTCTAATTGCATTCCTAATGCTCATTCTTTGCTCTTCTCTTCAGGCCCACGAGTGGAGTAAGAATGATGACCGACTGTTGCAGGCTGTGGAGCATGGCGAAGTGGATAAAGTGACCTCGCTTTTGGCCAAAAAGGGAGTCAATGCAGTCAAACTGGACAGCGAGGGCAAATCAGCGTAAGTGTTTTGCATGCAAAAAGACTAATGCTATAATTCTATTCCATAACAATGAGAATGATTGTATTAATGTAAAATTCATATATGAAAATTACTTTCAGTGAAAGTTAACAGAGCTAAGGTGCCAGACGAAAATACTCAAGTTGGCGGCTAAAACTAATAAGAAAGCTCTCTGTGCATCTTTTACTGTGTCACACTAGTTAGCCAAAACTGGTAAACCCCACAATATTGGAGAAACTTTTTTCTACTGTGCGCTAAACAGGTCGTTTCGATTTATGATGGGACAAAGTGCTGCCAGCCAGCTTGATTCGCTTCCCCTGTCTATTGACACTGGTGCCAGGCGTATTCACAGTGTAGCTATTGACCTGTATTAGCAAGTGATCGTCAAGGTAAAGCAAAGCATTTTTTTAATTTATTTTTTGCTATTCAAGTGGATGAAACAACTGATGTGTCAGATGCTGACCTACGTTAGATTTGAAGATGATGAAAGCTGGATCAAGAAGCTGGCCTTGTGGTACGATCGCGCAAATCCTGGAGATCTGGCAGCATTTGATTTATTTTATTAGCTAACTTTTTTTTATGAGAGCACCTTTTTAAAGAGTGACTTACAGTTCATTATCACCAGCCACCTGGAAAGCCTTCAGCTATAGCTCGAGAGTACTTCCCTGAAAAGGATTGGAAAGAGAGGTGGATTAGAAAGCCCTTTATTAGTGAAGCAATTGCAAGTGCTAATTTGCAACTTGCAGCAGAACAAGCATTGATGGACCTTTCTTGTGAACTTTGGATTTCTGTGCAACAAGAATATCCAGAGCTATCATCTGTAGCTGTGAAAGCGCTAATGCCTTTCTCATCTACCTACATTTGTAATTTAGGCTTTTCTGCACTCACTTTACTAAAAAACAAGTACAGGACCCGTCTAACTGTTGAAGATGACCTTTGCCTTTATCTCAGCCACACTGAGCATTTGTGGTCATCCATGCAAGCTCATCCCTCCCATTAGGTGAGCAATGTATTTTTTCTTTTAAATGTATTGTTATTATTATTTTTTTATATACTGTTTGCTGTAAAAATAAGTAATGGCTGCATTCTAGTTTTGCTGATATTGTCTTGTAATGCATATTTTACTTATCAATACTAACTGTTCTGCAGTAATACAGGACAGTGGGGTCGCAAAGTAGTTTTTATTGGTAGAAGGGGGTCGCAGTGCCATGAAGTTTGAGAACCGCTGACTTAACATGGTCACAAAAAAAAAACAAAAAAAAAAGTTACACAGTTTTACATTTACACTTTTAATTCCAAAAACATTAAAACAAATGTTTACTTCCTTAAATCTGTCTGCAAAAAACAGTAACTCATTTACAGTAACTCGTTGTAGCATCTACAGTTTCACTGCATCAACTTGGAGAACAACAAAGAAGGCCTTCTAATCAATGTGGCAAAGTGGTTAACAGTGTGCAGGTAATTCAGCAGTGATTAATGAACAGACAGAAGCGATAATACAGGTGCAATGATGTTTATTTTTACAGTCAAATTGGTCTGATGACCCAAATACAGCAGTAAAGAATAAACAATGATTATGAGAAGCAATACAGCGAAGTGAATTGCTTTATTGTAATCCTCAGGTTTGGTCCCGAAATAATAAACTTTCTTAAACGCCCGCACCTAACATGTAACACAAACACAAGTCCACAGTGAGTGATAAAGTGCTTGTGGTGTATTTACAGTTCCCCGTGATATAGTGCAATGTTGTCCGGGTTTAGTGCTGGCCTTTGGCAACAGCTCCAGATCGTGTTAGCCATCTAAATAACTAACAAGTACAATTTAGACATGAAAAACAAAACCCATGGTTTTCAGCAGTACTCCTTTCTGGTTCAGAATTAACTGTTACAAAAGGAACAGATCACATCACTCCGTCCCCTTTTGTGCCATCTATCATGACCTCTTGGTTAACAAGTGCAACAGCTCCTCCAATCCACGGCTGCCACGTCGTTTTCCTTCCGGGTCGATGATTTAGTGTACCGGGGCTCCGCCCCCTTTCTAGGTGACCAAATTCCGCCTAACCCTGGGAATGAATTGTCTGGCCGTACCGTCCAGGGTACTCTGTTCCTTTTACACAATGCCCTCACAGGTCGGGAGGGAGATGTATCGCAGGAAATCACCTCCTGACCGGAATTGCCAACCCCTGGCCAACCATTTAACATTTATTTGACCTTTTTGATGGATGCATCTGATAAATTATAATTCTGAAACAGGAAAGACACTTCGGTAAGACTATTGGTTAATCCAGTCTTTTTGTTAGTCTATTTTTGCTGCCTAAGTTTTGATTTGTAATGTGAAGAGTGCCTTTAATAATGGCTATAAGAAACTGTAGCTCTTATGCTAGCAATTTGTAGTAACTTTAAGCCTTAGAATGTATCTGCAACATGTCGAAAATTCCTGTTGAAGGCTGCCAGCTGGTTTTATTTCCTTTTTACTTTGATGTACAAAAGGACTAATGGGATACAAATATTTCAAATAGTTACCTTAAAATGTGAATCATTAAACATGCATTACAAAAGAAGTGAATGACCAAAAGAGGATTTAAGAGGTGGCCTATGTAAACCTACGAATCAAACAATAGTTGTCTCTAACGAAGTATTCTGATAAGCTAAGTATTGGTTTTGTTTGAATCACTATTGGGCCTTTATCATGTGAACAGAATGTTTACATTCAGCTTGCATTGGTATCCTGCAATAAAGGCAGCCATTATAAAATATCCAACTTTCAAGTAATGGCAGCAATGTACTTTGTGACACATCCTCGCATGCATTTGATGACTCAAATCAGAGGTGGAGTTTTTCTAAAGCACTTGTCCTGAATTGCTATGGGGCATGTTCTTCGGCAGGTGTGCGTTAATATCCAGCAAGGCTTTCAACGCTCAAGTGGTTGTTTCTTCCTACATAGCTACTATTGCTCTGCACATTGACCACACAAGTTGTAGTGTAATTTTGTTTTTTGTAATATGTTTAAGCAGCGTTAACAGTGGAACAGAATTATCATCTTTGACAGGTGACTGATGGACGACCAGATACCTTTTTTGATTAAAAAAGAAAAAAGGCTGTTAATTTTGTATTGCAGGATTGTTAGGCGTTGCTAGGGCACTTGCACATTTCTTTCTCAATTTGATGTTCATTCTATTTTTAATGATCAGAAGTCCAGTTCACTGTTCATGGTCCCTGTACAAAAATGTTTGCTGTACAAAAATTTGCAAATGAAGAGGTGTTTTAGAAAGAGGTTTGGAAGATGCATAAGCATGTTCATAGGATCCGAGTAAAAAGGAATGAAATTCTTTGTTAATGAGACAAACCTTTTATAAGAGTGCTAGCAAATACAATTTGGCTTTAACTATTTTACCAATCCGATTTTATTGTGCGAAGAGTCATTTAGTTATACACATGTTTTTTAGTTTATGTGTGTTTGTTTTTTGTTTTTTTAAATTCAGGATATGCACATTTTTTTTATTCAACTCTATAGTTAAACTGCCAATTCTGCTACCTTTGCTGTAGATAATATGGTGTGAGTTTGAACGACACCACGTGAAGTGATTTGGTACCAGAAAGCAGCAGCAACTTTTCATCTATAGCGTTAAATAAAATAGGTCTTTTTGTTTAGTGTGGTCTACCTATTTAATTTTTTTAAACATGAATAATCTGTAATCCGTATAAAGTCAAGTATGTATTAATAATATAATATGTGACACAGGTTTTGAATTCTTCACTGATTTTTATATTGAAATGCTTAAATCAAGTAAAACCATAACAGCATGTCTTATTTACTTGTACCCAAGCTGGTCTGGTTATCGTTTCCCTGACACATATTTATATATGTTATTATACAGCATGTTATTGTAGTATGGCAAATTGAACAAGTTGTGCCAACTGTGGTGATTTATTGTTGTACTTGAATCCTGGCAATTTTAGATTTGCTTATCTTTACATTTGAAGACTGAACCAGTCAGGAATCATGTGGACACCCCAAAGTAGCAGATACAGTAAATGAACCACAGTTTATATTAGGGGGCAGGATTGCTATTTCAGACAAATAATCTTCAATCTTCTGAGTCTCCTAGATTTCATACATTTGATGTACGACAAGCTATTGGACTATTGGTTTTAGAAGATGTATGTGGTAATTAATCTGTTTATACTTGTCAGTGCTTGCAGTTTTGTGTGCATGAACATTCTTGTACTAAACTAGTTGCCAACAGAACAATCTACGGGAAACACAGTGACACTAAATGAGGCAATTGGTCAGTTCATTCAAGGTTCTTATTGCCCTTTCAAAGCTTCACCTGTGTACTTTAACAGTGTTGAACTTTATTTTATATTCTTACTGTAACGATTTTCTACTATTCTTTCAGCCTTCACTTGGCTGCAGCAAAAGGGCAAGCTGAGTGCCTGGGAGTGATTCTTTCACATGGAGTCGACGTGACAGTACTGGATGCATCAGGTACATTGTCTTGTTTCCTGATTGTATACATGTTTTTTGTTCATATTACATGTCCCTTACGGTTGGATACATGTAAATTAAATAGAAGGGTACTTTCTGCAAGACCAAGCTGCAATTTCTGATCACCTTGGCTCCCCCCCCCCGACAATTATTGAACCCACAATACTTTTCATTTAGGTTTTAAGTACGCCTCTACTGAATATCACTATCTACAGTAGTAGCACGATACATCTATAGTTGATGCTCAGCAAGTTTATATTTAATCCTGAATTAAGTTAACATCAACTGAGTTGTGTCCAGACCCTAGGAACTGGTTTTAAAGCCATGTGATACAGCATAGTTGTTTACAGCTTTCAGATGTTTATTACCATACTCTTATTTTTATTACCTAGGTATTCTACATTTTGAATACTTAAATGCTTTTGCTTATTCTATGAATTCTATAAATGAATCACGTTTTAATTCCTAATCTTTTTGATGTGTCAAGCCTGGGCCTGTTGCAGACTAGAGTTGATTCTAGGCATGATTCCTGCTGGCATGCATAATTGTAATCTCATGTATGCATTCTGCCACATGTATTGCATGATTAATGCTGTTTGTGTTCTGAAACCTAATGACGTCTTATCTTTTTATATAGGTTGTAGTGCTTTACACCTTGCAGCGAAAAACAACCACCAAGAATGTGCCAAAAAGCTTATTCAGGTAAATGTGCATACAATAATTGTGTATCAGGCTGTGGGAATTTGTATTTAGCTTGTTCCAGCTCAAGTGGAGCAAAAGTGGTGGCTTGGCCCCTTTTCAGAAATTGTGTAATTATTCCATAATGTTTACCTAAACACCATGACACAATTTGGCCTGTCCGTTAAAAACAACAGGATTTCAATTTTTTTATTTAATAGAGTGACTTTGTATGTGCGTATAGGTATACTGCATATGGGTCAGTACCAAAAGTGGGAACACAAGGTCAAAATCAAAATGACTTTATATCTTTAGTTATCAAATGTGTAAGGTATGAGTTTATATAACAAGTACCGTGTTTATGCAAATTGAAGTCATCCCTGAATTCAAATCGCAAATCAAAAAACCAAAAATAAAACTCTGAAAGCAAGTCACATTTAACTCTTAGTGGAGAAAAACCCCACAATAATTAAGGGTTAAATGACCTTTTAATTTCTAGGTGCCAGCATGGAACATTGCATTTTCGTACATTAAATCATCAGATTAGGTCCACAACTATTTTACAAATGGGAAAATAAATTATGTACAGTACGGTATGTACAGTATTGAATGGCAGTCCTTGCAGTTTACGGTAGCTGGAAAAGAGTAAATTGCCTTTTAACTATATTTCAGTCAGTTTTATTGTCCTCCTTTGTCACGCTCGCAAGCAAAAATAGCCTTTCGACTGCATCTCACTCTTCTGGCACAGATGCCCCAAATTCTCAGATATCCCAAATTCACGTTCTTCTGCACAGTTTCCCTTTTATTCAGCAAAAAAGCTGTATCATAAAATGTGCATGAAGTTCGCTGTGTAGCCATTTATTTTGTATCAATATCATTTCAAAATATTGATATTGGTGCCTGTCACTAATCTTTTCCATATAAAATCAGTAACAAATAAGATAAACTTAAAATAATTACAATTAACAGTGAGTTTGACTAAGAGCAGTTAACTTATAGTAAAGTTAAAAATAAAATGGGAAAACCCGGTGGGTAGCGCGAAGGATGAAATAGAAATGGTGGAAATGACAAATGACTGCTTCCTAACACAATTTGTGAAGGCACCCACTAGAGGGGAGGCATGCCTTGATTTAGTCTTTTCAAATAACGAAGATAGAATAACTAAAACAGAGGTCAGAGAACCACTGGCAAACTCAGACCACAACATGGTCTCATTTGAAGTGTTTTTTAAATCCCCAAAATAAATGACTAAAGCTAAGGTTTACAATTTTAGAAAAGCAAATTATGAAGGTATGAAACAGAGACTAACAGAAGTAGATTGGAGTAAAATAGAGAAAACACCCACAGAAGAAGGATGGTTGTTCTTCAAAAATGTAGTACTAGAGGCACAAAACAATTATATCCCTAAAGTAGACAAATCTAAATGTAAAACTAAATTGCCAAAATGGTTTAATAGATCAATTAAAAAAAAATATTCAGCGAAAAAAGGCACTTTACAGAGCATTAAAAAGGACCAAAAAGAAAGTACGCAGAAAGAGTACACAGAACTGCAAACGCAAGTCAAAAAGGAAGTTAGAAAGGCCAAGAGAGAAATAGAAATAAACATTGCTAAGGGAGCTAAAACCAATTCCAAAATGTTTTTCCAATATTACAACAGCAAGAGAACATTCAAAGAGGAGATTAAATGTTTAAGAGATACAAATGGCAAAATCGTAGATGAAAAAAAAAAAATAGCAAATATGTTAAATGATTACTTTTCACAAGTTTTTACAAAGGAAGATACTGACAACATGCCCCACATGTCATCCAGTTCCTCTCCAGTTTTAAATAACTTTAGCATAACTGAGGCAGAAGTGTTAAATAAACAAATCCCCTGGGCCGGATGAGATCCTCCCAGTAGTACTCAAAGAAATGAAAGAAGTAATTTACAAACCGCTAACCAAGATCATGCAGCAGTCTCTTGACACAGGGGTGGTACCGACAGACTGGAAAATTGCAAACGTAATACCGATCCACAAAAAGGGAAACAAAACTGAACCAGGTAACTACAGACCAGTAAGCCTGACTTCTATTATATGCAAACTTATGGAAACTATAATAAGATCCAAAATGGAAAATTACCTATATGGTAACAGGGTACTGGGAGACAGTCAACATGGTTTTAGGAAAGGGAGATCGTGTCTAACTAACTTGCTTGATTTTTTTGAGGATGCAACATCGATAATGGATAATTGCAAAGCATATGACATGGTTTATTTAGATTTCCAGAAAGCTTTTGACAAAGTCCCGCACAAAAGATTAATTCTCAAACTGAACGCAGTTGGGATTCAAGGAAACACATGTACATGGATTAGGGAGTGGTTAACATGTAGAAAACAGAAAGTACTGATTAGAGGAAAAACCTCAGAATGGAGTGTGGTAACCAGCGGTGTACCACAGGGATCAGTATTAGGTCCTCTGCTATTCCTAATCTACATTAATGATTTAGATTCTGGTATAGTAAGCAAACTTGTTAAATTTGCAGATGACACAAAAGTAGGAGGAGTGGCAAACACTGTTGCAGCAGCAAAGGTCATTCAAAATGATCTAGACAAGATTCAGAACTGGGCAGACACATGGCAAATGACATTTAATAGAGAAAAGTGTAAGGTACTGCACGCAGGAAATAAAAATGTACATTATAAATATCATATGGGAGATACTGAAATTGGAGAAGGAATCTATGAAAAAGACCTAGGAGTTTTTGTTGACTCAGAAATGTCTTCATCTAGGCAATGTGGGGAAGCTATAAAAAAGGCTAACAAGATGCTCAGATACATTGTGAAAAGTGTTGAATTTAAATCAAGGGAAGTAATGTTAAAACTGTACAATGCACTAGTAAGACCTCATCTTGAATATTGTGTTCAGTTTCTGGTCACCTCGCTATAAAAAAGATATTGCTGCTCTAGAAAGAGTGCAAAGAAGAGCGACCAGAATTATTCCGGGCTTAAAAGGCATGTCATATGCAGACAGGCTAAAAGAATTGAATCTGTTCAGTCTTGAACAAAGAAGACTACGTGGCGACCTAATTCAAGCATTCAAAATTCTAAAAGGTATTGACAGTGTCGACCCAAGGGACTTTTTCAGCCTGAAAAAAGAAACAAGGACCAGGGGTCACAAATGGAGTTTAGAAAAAGGGGCATTCAGAACTGAAAATAGGAGACACTTTTTTACACAGAGAATTGTGAGGGTCTGGAATCAACTCCCCAGTAATGTTGTTGAAGCTGACACCCTGGGATCCTTCAAGAAGCTGCTTGATGAGATTTTGGGATCAATAAGCTACTGACAACCAAACGAGCAAGATGGGCCGAATGGCCTCCTCTCGTTTGTAAACTTTATGTTCTTATGTTCTTATGTAAACACGTTTGCTTATACGAGTAGGACTTGAGTCACATTTTTCATGACTTGGACTCAAGCATTCAGGCTCCCTGACTCGGAGATATTAATGATGAGTCCTTTTTTATTTTCTATTACATAACTAATATTACAGTTACTAGGAAACTATGCACACTAAAATCCAACCCAGCAAAACATTATCCAGTTGCTGGTTAGCCCTGTTATCTTTGCAGCCAGTCATAGTAATAATGAGAAATTGGAAGCGAGTTAGTTTGTAGCGTGAACACCCCCCCCCCCACACCCCCCGCATAATTCCAACTGCAACCATTTTTTTTTTTTTGCATTAAGTTTTATAAGGAATAAATAATGTGTGCATGTTAAACAAGTAATTATTTGGCTTTTAACAAGCCTTTCTCTTTACTACTTTAACCGTGTTCTGAGTTTTTTTTGAATTTCGGTAATATCATTTATAATTTTGCACTGAAAACAATAGAACATTGATCATAATAATTTTGAGTTTACTGAAAACAAAAATGAATGAAAAAAGAATAATCATGTAAGTTATAATCATAGTTTTAGAGGTTCTTAATTCATATCAGAAGGCCGCTATGTGATTAAATATTCTGCTTTGCTTCTAATCTCCATTCGTTCCCAGCACACACTATACTGTTTGAAAGCAATGTCAAAGACTTCACCCAGCAAATTCAGTGTAAAACTAGGCACTAAAGTCTAAAATTGAAAATTGCCAACCATCACAGTCAGATATGTCAGACTGATATGACAGAAGGACTGATGGATAGCAAAAAAAAACGACAGAATAACTTAATACGTCATCTACCATTTATTATGGATGCGGGAAAACACATTAGCAACACGCTGTGCAGCATCAACCTAGATATCTATCTGTGTGAACTGCATGGTTTCATCCCATTATGAACCTACACAAAGGGGAAATGCATAAATCTAATGTTTTTGTGTAAAAGAAAAAGATAAAAAATACATTATCTGAAATCAAATGAACTGAAGCACAGTGTTGTAAATGTGTCATTGAATTAGACTTATTAAAAGTGCAAATGCAATGAAAGTGAAACAACATAACATTTCTGTTTTGCAAAAAAAAAAAATTCAAAATTACTATTTAAGAACTGTGTGTGTGTGTGTGTGTGTGTGTGTGTGTGTATATATATATATATATATATATATATACACACACACACACACACACACACACACACACACACACACACACACACACATACAGTGCCTTGCAAAAGTATCAGACCCCTGACCAATTCTCTCATATTAATGAATTACAAATGGTACATTGAAATCTCGTTCTGTTTGATATTTTATTTTAAAACACTTAAACTCAAACTCAATTATTGTAAGGTGACATTGGTTTTATGTTGGGAAATATTTTTAAGAAAAATAAAAAACTGAAATATCTTGCTTGCATAAGTATTTAACCCCTGTGCTGTGGAAACTCCCAGTTTGCACTGATGAAAGAAATTGCCCTAACAAGGACACACTTACCTTACCGTTGGCCTCCACCTGTGAACCATTAAAGTTTCTGTCACATTTTCTGGATAAAAACCTCACTGTTGAAGAATCATTGGTAAGACTGTGAATCTGAAGGAAAATGAAGACCAAAGAGCATTCTACAGAAGTTAGAGATTAAGTAATACAAATGCATAGGTTAGGGAAAGGGTACAAAATAATATCCAAGTGTTTGGATATCCCAGTAAGCACAGTTGGATCAATTATCAGGAAGTGGAAGCTGCATCACACCACCCAGGCACTGCCAAGAAGAGGCATTCCCTCAAAACTCAATGCTCAAACAAGAAGGAGACTTGTGAGAGAAGCCACAGAGAGGCCAACAATCACTTTGAAGGAGCTACAGAGTTCAGTGGCTGGGAGTGGACTAATGGTGCACCAGTCAACCATATCAAGAGCTCTGCATAACACTGGCCTGTATGGGAGGGTGGCAAGAAAGAAGCCGTTACTCAAAAAGTACCATCTGAAAGCACGTCTGGAGTTTGCCAGAAGGCATGAGAGTGGTTTTGTGGTCAGATGAGACCAAGATAGAGCTTTTTGGCCAAAACTCAAAGCTATGTGTGGCGCAAACCTAACACTGCCCATGCCTCAAGACACACCATCCCTACAGTGAAGTATGATGATGGCAGCATCATTCTGTGGGGATGCTTCTCATCAGCAGGGACTGGGCATCTTGTTACAATTGAAGGAAGAATGGGTGGAGCAAAATACAGGAAAATACTGCAAGAGAATCTGCTTCAGTCCGCTAAAAAACTGAAGCTTGGGAGGACAACCTTGTACTTGGCTTGATTCATGCCAAAGCTGCCCGATTCCAGCCTTGCTGAAGCACCCCCAGATCATCACCGATCCTCCACCACATTTCACAGTAGGTGCGAGACACTGTGGCTTGTAGGCTTCTCCAGGTCTCCGTCTAACCATTGGACAACCAGGTGTTGGGCAAAGCTGAAAATTGGACTCATCTGGGGGTGCTTCAGCAAGGCTGGAATCGGGCAGATTTGTCTTTGTGAAGGACGCATGAATCAAGTCAAGTACAAGGTTGTCCTGGAATAAAACTTGCGTCTGGAGTTTGCCAGAAGGCATGAGAGTGGTTTTGTGGTCAGATGAGACCAAGATAGAGCTTTTTGGCCAAAACTCAAAGCGCTATGTGTGGCGCAAACCTAACACTGCCCATGCCTCAAGACACACCATCCCTACAGTGAAGTATGATGATGGCAGCATCATTCTGTGGGGATGCTTCTCATCAGCAGGGACTGGGCATCTTGTTACAATTGAAGGAAGAATGGGTGGAGCAAAATACAGGAAAATACTGCAAGAGAATCTGCTTCAGTCCGCTAAAAAACTGAAGCTTGGGAGGACAACCTTGTACTTGGCTTGATTCATGCCAAAGCTGCCCGATTCCAGCCTTGCTGAAGCACCCCCAGATCATCACCGATCCTCCACCACATTTCACAGTGGGTGCGAGACACTGTGGCTTGTAGGCTTCTCCAGGTCTCCGTCTAACCATTGGACAACCAGGTGTTGGGCAAAGCTGAAAATTGGACTCATCTGGGGGTGCTTCAGCAAGGCTGGAATCGGGCAGATTTGTCTTTGTGAAGGACGCATGAATCAAGTCAAGTACAAGGTTGTCCTGGAATAAAACTTGCGTCTGGAGTTTGCCAGAAGGCATGAGAGTGGTTTTGTGGTCAGATGAGACCAAGATAGAGCTTTTTGGCCAAAACTCAAAGCTATGTGTGGCGCAAACCTAACACTGCCCATGCCTCAAGACACACCATCCCTACAGTGAAGTATGATGATGGCAGCATCATTCTGTGGGGATGCTTCTCATCAGCAGGGACTGGGCATCTTGTTACAATTGAAGGAAGAATGGATGGAGCAATACTACTAAATACTGAAAGAGAATCTGCTTCAGTCTGCTAAAAAACTGAAGCTTGGGAGGAAATTCACCTTTCAGCAGGACAATGATCCCAAGCACAAGGCCAAAGCAACGTTAGAGTGGCTCAAGAACAAAAAGGTGAATGTCCTACAGTGGCCCAGTCAAAGTCCTGATCTCAATCCCATTGAGAATCTGTGGCACTGTTTGAAAATTGTAGTCCACCAGTGTTGTCCAACCAACCTAAACAACCTGGAGCAAATCTGCCAAGAAGAATGGGCCAAAATCACTCCGACACTGTGTGCAAAGCTGGTACATACTTACCCGAAAAGACTTAAAGCTGTTATTGCAGCGAAAGGTGGCTCTACCAAATATTAATGTGTGGGGGTTGAATACTTATGCAAGCAAGATATTTCAGTTTTTTATTTTTCTTAAAAATATTTTCCAACGTAAATCCAATGTCCCCTTACAATAATTGAGTTTGAGTTTAAGTGTTTTAAAAAAAAATTATCGAACAGAACGAAATTTTAATGTACCATTTGTAATTCAGTAATATGAGAGAATTGGTCAGAGGTCTGAATACTTTTGCAAGGCAATGTGTGTGTGTGTGTGTGTGTGTGTGTGTGTGTGTATATATGTGATATTATATATGTGTGTGTATATATATATATATAATATATATATTATATATATTATATATATATATATATACAGCTCTGGAAAAAATTAAGAGACCACTGCAAAATTATCAGTTTCTCTGGTTTTACTATTTATAGGTATGTGTTTGGGTAAAATGAACATTTTTGTTTTATTCTATAAACTACTGAAAACATTTCTTCCAAATTCCAAATAAAAATATTGTCATTTAGAGCATTTATTTGCAGAAAATGACAACTGGTCAAAATAACAAAAAAGATGCAGTGTTGTCAGACCTCGAATAATGCAAAGAAAATAAGTTCAGATTCATTTTTAAACAACACAATACTAATGTTTTAACTTAGGAAGAGTTCAGAAATCAATATTTGGTGGAATTACCCTGATTTTCAAGCACAGCTTTCATGCGTCTTGGCATGCTCTCCACCAGTCTTTCACATTGATGTTGGGTGACTTTATGCCACTCCTGGCGCAAAAATTCAAGCAGCTCGGCTTTGTTTGATGGCTTGTGACCATCCATCTTCCTCTTGATCACATTCCAGAGGTTTTCAATGGGGTTCAGGTCTGGAGATTAGGCTGGCCATGACAGGGTCTTGATCTGGTGGTCCTCCATCCACACCTTGATTGATCTGGCTGTGTGGCGTGGAGCATTGTCCTGCTGGAAAAACCAATCCTCAGAGTTGGGGAACATTGTCAGAGCAGAAGGAAGCAAGTTTTCTTCCAGGACAACCTTGTACTTGGCTTGATTCATGCGTTCTTCACAAAGACAAATCTGCCCGATTCCAGCCTTGCTGAAGCACCCCCAGATGAGTCCAATTTTCAGCTTTGCCCAACACCTGGTTGTCCAATGGTTAGACGGAGACCTGGAGGAGCCTACAAGCCACAGTGTCTCGCACCCACTGTGAAATGTGGTGGAGGATCGGTGATGATCTGGGGGTGCTTCAGCAAGGCTGGAATCGGGCAGCTTTGGCATGAATCAAGCCAAGTACAAGGTTGTCCTGGAAGAAAACTTGCTTCCTTCTGCTCTGACAATGTTCCATCATGAGTCAAGTTGTGGTACGCATCGGACATTCTGACGATGCACCTCTTTCTATCACAACACCAGCTCTATAGTCCAGATCACGGCTTCTATTATAATGAAAAATTATGTCCACAAACTTGAACTTAAAGCTTATCTATAAACTTCAGGTACATTCAAACAGTATTTCAGTTCCAAAAGAAAATAAGATAATGACAGAAGTTAAAAAAGGCATGTAAATAGAATAGTGTAGCTAGAAAAAATAAATTGAAAATCTTTTTCTTTTTTAATTATTTGTGCATTTTTTCATGAGCGATATCAGACAATGTTTGTTAGGTAAACTGTTCCCTCACTACTACCACTAGTTGAATGAAGATTTGTTTTGAGTTTGTTTCAAGGACTCGTGACTCAGACTCGTGACACTGACATATATACATACATACATACATACATAGTCAACCTCGATTAACTCGACTGGCGAGTAATATGACACCTTCACTTAGTTTGACAGTCTTGGTCCTGAATTTTCTCCATATAAAATGTATACACCCTGCCTTTTTTTATTTTTTTAAATTTTTACCTGCCTCTCTTTTAATTTTTCAATTCAAAACCATGCTTTACTTGTAACTCAACACTTATTACCAGTACCGAAGGCATAAAAACCATTAGACTAGTGGATAACTCAACCCTGTCATTTCATGTGACTGGAAATGGATTGTTCATTCATTCATTCATTCATTCACAATTACCAAGTGCAGCTGGTTACAGTGTCAGTCCATAATGAGTGAGAAGCGAAAAGTTTGTTCTCGTTCAATTTGTTTTAAAGCTCAGGTTATTCAGGATAACAAGCTTGTCAGCAGAACTTTCAAAGCGTGTGTTTATGCATCTGAAACAATCGACAGTATTTGATTTCTTTGTGAAACGGTACGTTGTTTACTATTGCTTTTGTTCACCGAGTTAATTCAGTATAATGTACATTCTGTTAACTTTTCCTATTTAAACTGTCAAATTACACAGTACAAGCAAATACCTAAAAGTATAGTCAACAGTTTGTGGTTGGATTATTTTCGTAAAAATAATGATGAAGTTATTTTATTAATTCTTATTTCAATCGAACTATACAAGTTGTACTGGGCTTGTACAGTACTGTATACTGTAATTGATTCATTCACTGCAGTTCTTTCAACTGTTTTCATAAGGGCATATAACTAAAAATAAACTTGTAAATGCTGTAAACATGTGAGTTCTGTTACTTATATGCATGTATTTTTTTGTTTGAAAATATTAATTCAAAACTAATGAGTAGCAGAAATGAAATATATGTAATATGTGTTGTTTTTTTTTTTTTGTCCCCCCCCCCCCCCCCCCCCATCAGAGCAAATGCACAGTGGAAGGCAGTGACAGCTCAGGAAAAACAGCATTACACTATGCAGGTAATTTGGATTTAGACGGAGGACATTTCATAACTGAAAGTAATAAATTGTTATTTAATTCTCCTGTAGATGAAACAATCATACTTTCTTTAAGGTCGTAGTTATTTGGAGTACAGTACACAATCCCCTCATTGTGCACATTTTAGTTTACACTTCATTAAATGACCAATAAAATATTTCTGTTTGTGATTAACATTATCTGTGTTTGCTGAAGTTAATGACTCTTAGAAGACAGAGCTTAAACATTACATTTTGTGTGTAGATAATAAGTGCCCAGAGTGGAAAAACAGATTTTGTTGGAACACAATCAACCTTCATATACTATTGAGTTAAGATTTGTGATTTTAGAGTGTGAAAAATGGAAAATCAGTGACTTCTGGAAATTGTATTCATCTCAAGGGGAACAGTTGGTCTTAATTGGGTGTAAATTGTTCAAATAGGAAAATAAGATATACAGAATATTTGAATTTTAATCAAGACATCTGCACATTTTGTCAGATCTTTTTTTTAAGTTAATAATTACTGAATTTGGCCACAAAATCATGTTTCTGGCATAATTTGTATATCTGTGTGGAGCACATGCAGCCTGTGCTAGTAAGTGACTGACAGCTTGTTTAGAGGAAAATAAGCTGGTGTGTATATGGTAAAGCCAGCTGGAAGAATACACACTTTAATTTAAGTAGGTATAATTATTGTAAAAGACACTAAAATGTAAATAACATCTACAGCAATCACACCACATTTATTTTGATTGAATGGCATTTGTGATGGATAAGCACCTATTGCAAGTTCCAATTTAGATGTTACTCTAAATTGTCTCTTTACAGTTTCAAACACATGGTTTACATTATAATTAAGTGAAACCACATTAAAACACAGAAAAGTCTCCAGTAACGTTATAGCAGCCTTTTAATTCAAGAAACTAGACATAACAAGCAAAGACCACGTGATTTATGGTGCTAACCTCCCTAGCAACGATAGCACGCATAGATATTTGCTTTTTGATTGTTTGAACAGGCTAATTCTCCTAAAGGCTTAATTGAAATGAAAACTAGTTTGTTTGGTGGTTTTCATGTTTCTAAACCACCCACAGCAAGGATCTGTCCAAAAAACTACACAGCTGTAAAATGGATGAGGGCCTTGAAGTAACTGCCAAATGTTCAACTGGTTAATCATCTGGAACAAGACCCAATAGAGAAAGCTTTAACCTTTATGTATGTCAACCTGAGGTATTACTGTATTTAAGCATATATTATATCCATCATTGTGAATATTTGAAACCAAGCTAAATAATTATTTCAAGGGTCTGACAGTGTTAAAGCCACTTACTGTATTTGGAAGATTTTGAGTTGACATGTACCAGTACTGATGACTTCAATAAAAAAAGACTAATAATTGAGCAGTAATGTTTTTCTCTGGCATATTAATTGATTTTACTTTAACTTTTTCAGCAGCATGTAGCAGTGCTCCAATTGTTCAGCTGCTGTGTGAGCAAAACTGTCTTGTGAATGTCAAAGATGCGGTATGTAGATCCTTATTTGGTTTTCTTTTACACATTGTCACTTTAACAGGTTAAGCATGGTTTTGAATGCAACATGCTTTTCCAATCTGTTCCTTTAGAGGGGTGGTATGCTTTATATTGTTGGATGCTATAGGTCGATTTCCAAGCCATTCGGCTACTGTCCAGATGGCAGGGAGTCCCTGTGATGAAAGTGCTGGTAATCTTCTTTGCATCCTGACTGGTGAAAGAAATCTGAAGTAGTACATTATTCCCACAGCTGTCCTAGAGTTAATGTATTGATTTTGGTTTTATTATAAGTGTTCCAAATCTCCTCAGGATTAAGGCAACTTGGCTCAAAGAGGATTATTATTTAAATTCCTTGTCACTTAAGTGGATGTATGGTAATGAATTCATGAATTTGAAACATGCCTCCCAACTATGCAGGAACTGTTTGGAATGTCATCAAAGAGTAGATGCATTGATTTGCTACATTTGGCTGGCTACCAGTCTCATTTGAATTCTTCTGACATGTACTGTATGAGGCAGGAATTTAAAACCAATGTTTGGTTACCATTGGCAGGAAAAAAAAAAAAGAACAGTACAGATCAATTATAGAAGGGGCTTCATATGCTTTGAAAAAATCATGCTGTGATTAAAGCTGTGACTCATAAATTCTACATATTCAAGTTGACCCTCACAAATAGGAACAAACATATGCAAAACAGAGTTAATAATGTATAAACACTTAACATGGCAGTGCCAGTCTCTGCGCGTGAGTGCCAACACGTTAAATATAAACACTTAACTTGGCAGTGCCAGTCTCTGCATGTGAGTACCAACACGTTAAATCAGGTGTCTCTAGTAAACACTTTCCCATAAAGCTACCCTTAAGACCTCAGACTTGCTTGAAACATGTCGGTTCAAGGACAAAAGCATATTATAGTATTGATTCTTTGTAAATTTTCCAAAGACAAGTTCACTAGATCTCCAAATCCAGTTGTTTAAAGAGAGACCCAGAACTCCTCCAGTAAACTATGGACATTTTGACTTCTTCAGAAAATAAATCATGTTGTGTTTAAATTGTGAATGAAATTAAGACCTTGGTATCCTTGCTGAAGCTGAGTGGAGATTAATGTTTAAGTGGTTATGGGGCTGGTAGGAGTATTTTTCTTTATTTTTGCTTCTTACCAAAGGAAATGCAATATAGTCATGCTGATGGTCAAAATTGCATTTATTCAAACTTCCTGTCCAAACAGATTGCTGTAAAGCTGTGTGTTTTTTTGTTTTGTTTTGTGTTTTTTTGATAATTACAATTAGCTTGATAAACTTCAGTTAGATGGCAATGGCACCATCTGAAAATTAATGGGTGGCAATTTTGAATTTGTTGGATAGCTCTCAGGTTTTAAAATCCAATGAGTAGTCTAATGTATTACTTTCAGCTATTAGGCTGTCAGCATTCACATAGCTATTAGTTTTATTGACTCGTTTTTTGTTTAGTTTGTAATCCAGGTCTTGTGGAACATATTGAATAGTTCTCTAATACACTGTACAGCATTTAAACAATTCCATCAGTTAGTAATATCAGAACAAAAGGCACATCTGGACTGCATTGAGCAGTGGGTTGAAAGAAACATGTACCATCTGCCAGAAGTTGACATACCATTGGCTTATAGTTATTTTGTGAAGTCTACTAAAAGAAACCAAGAAGTATATTTTTTTATAATGAAATAAATAAACAAATAAATAAAAAATAATCTCAAGCTTTAAGATGATGTTTAAAAGAAAAAAAAGTTTGCTACTTGATGGCCCCTTCTTGTCACAGGGCAGAGAAACCTGGAAAAAATACACAGAAATACTTGGTAAATCCAGTTTGCCAAGAGCTGTTTTATTATTTGTGTCTGTTAAAATATGTGCTATATTTGGAAATGCTTCTACAGATAAAAGATTTAAGACTGCAATCCTGTAGTGGGGGAGAGTTTACAAAAATAAATAAATAACGCATCTACGTTTTATACATTTAAAAAAAGTAGTTAAAAGTGTTTCATGTCTGTTTTATATCATTTCAAAACCACAACTTGAGTGGCTTTGTTATGGGCCAGTGTTACAGCACTACAGCTTTGAGCCAAGTTGTGCACATTGGAGTTCAATCTAAAACGCTGATCTAAAAAAAGTTTAAGTGCTATAAAGTGGAATGTCTGTGTTTTATTTTGAAATTTTTCAGATTAGTGTGGTATAGGCTTCTTCATAGAATACTTAATATTTAAAGAAACTATTATTTTCTTTTAATACCTGCTTATCTCATTCCAATACCAGTTACAGTGATAAAATGATGTCAGCTTACCTACAGTACCCAGCAGTTATCAGTTTAAGTATCACTATACCAGTAGACATCTTGTGTGTGTGGTTTTTTTATATATAGACGGTTGCTTTTTGCAGCGGGCATCTATAAATATTTAAGTCCAAACACAAAATAGGCAGGGTGTGCGAATATGTGTGGCCTTGCTGTGAAATCACCACAGTAAAAATACATCTGCTGATTTGGACCATTTAATAAAACTTTTATTAAGTGTGGCAGAATATTTTATGAATACTTCATTCACTTTTTCACTTCAACACCATCGCTAGATTCCAAGGCAGAACGGATATGCTTTGTCAAGTTTTAAAATGTGCATCTGTTCCAAGATGTTTCTAAATGGCTTTGAATGCTTCATTTATATAGTTCTACAGTATATACAGTAAAACAATGTGAATCTTTTGTTCATTTGAAATGAATATACAGAAATTCAGAAAGCATGTAAAAAAACATTAAAATACAACAATTCTGGTTTGATTAACTTGCTACTTGTTGGATCTGTATAGCACACTAGTCAGTAATAATCAGAAAAAGATATTCCACTTTATGTGCATAGGGGGAAAAGGATGCCTGAATCCTAGTCTTGCTTATGCATTTTGAATTTTGTTTAAACTTTTTGTTATTTTCCTTTTTTGTTACAGGATGGATGCACCCCACTTCTCCTTTGCTCCCAGAATACCCACGAGGAGGTGTGTAGATACCTGATAGACCATGGAGCAGACGTCAACGCATGTGACAAAAATGGAAGGTATAATCCAGATATTATCTGATTTTAAGGTATAATTCAGATGTTACTTGATTTACTGCTGTTTTGTAATTGGATTTAAACATGCACAGTGTACTGAACTGACTACTGAATATGAAAGAATTAGATATGTTCTTATATTTTATTAATGTGAGGGAGAGGGGAATTACTATTGTAATGCATTTTCATTAATTTCTTCTGCAATTGCTATATCCAGTTTCCAAGGTCGTCAGGAATACAGATGTTGGATTTCCAAATAGCTAGAGAGAGAGTCTGTCCAGCACATGGTGTATATTGATTGGCAGTGGATGACATCATGATTTTATAAGTTATGCAGCATTTTAAATGACCTGCAGTATTGTATGACCCTGAAACAGATGGCAAAAACAGAAAACAATATACAAACACAGTCATCGGGATTTAGGCTTATTTATGATGCACAAAAGAACCTGGGTCAAATGCATTCCCTATACTGTAGAAAGGATTTATGGGACACTGCTATTCTCCACATTCATTTCAACCATATTACATGGGGGAATTGTGATCCTTTCTAATATATGATTTAGTTGCATTTTTATGTTTTTATTAATTCTGCTGTAAGATTCTGTACTGATCATTGTAACATTTCATTTTTCATAAAACTTTAAACACTCGGTTATACAAAAAAAAAAAATAATAATAAAAAACATATAAAGACATCCAGTCAGTGTGGTTACTGCTAGTTTTCATTTTACTACTACAGCATTTAATTATTGAAATGACTGTCCTTTCTTAACCCAGTTATTTATTTATGTATTTATTTATATAAATAAAAATAATATATTAAAAAAAAGGCTTTCATTATAAATTCAGTTGCCTTCATGAATTCTCCAACGAGTACATATTTAATCATCACTTCCTGATACCATAATGTATGAGTAAGATTTAGACAAACTGGCATTATAGTCGTCTTTTAATCAGTGGTGTCAAACACTAAAGCCTGCACTAGGTAATAATCTGTCAAGACATCTAATTAATGCTGGGCTGGCGACTTGTCCAGAATTTGCACCAATTACCTTATCTTGTTTACACAATAAAGCCTAAAAATGTTATTTTAAGACCAAAATATGGACAAATCATTACCATGTTTGTATTGGAATTTCTATATTTAAAGCCAACCATGAACACATTTAAAGGGTTTTGTCTGTATTATATACTGGTCTCTACTTCTGGTCTGTTTTTATTCCAAACTTCAGAGGAAAACAGCTTTTATTTGCTTAAACTCTTGTAAACTGCCTTGCAATAGTTTTAAATTTCCTTCTTCCTGTTCATATCCAATACACAGAACTGCCGTAATGATGGCCTGTGAGACCAGCAGTTTGAAGACAGCAGAGATCCTGATTCAGAAGGGGGCTGACCTAAGGCTGGTGGATACTTTGGGCCTTGATGCGCTTCACTACTCAAAGTTATCTGGAAATACGGAGATCAAAAACCTCCTTCAGGCGGCACTTGGCAAATTCTCACCAGAATCTGGTGTGTGCCCAGCCATCTTTCATGTGCAGAATATGTTTAATTTATAAACCACCTCAAGATTAACATCAGTCACCCTCCCCTTTTTCCTGTGTTTTTTATAACTGCATTTCCTGTGTTTAGGCAAATTTTCCAAACAAAAAATACTGCATTCAGTTTCGGACCGACAACATCTTCTTCTTGTTCTTACACCATTATTCAAGGCGACTTACAAGTTTTACAGGGCAGTCAGGGTCACAATGCAAAATTAACATTTAAATATGGTATAGTTTACAGTAAGTGCAAATAATACTACTATGCCTGTGTATGTTTAAAAATGCACTGTATACAACATTGATATACCATTTCAATTTCAAGACCACGTCACTAACATACTTTGTAAAAAATAATAATAATAATAATTCTAAACAAAGTTGTTCTGGCAGACTTAATTTGATAAAATTAAATAATTGACCAACAAAATAATGAATACTGTACAGGTGAAAAGAAAGTGAAAGAGTTTATCTGCGCTGGGGAAAATAAACAAACACTGCTGGGGTAGGGCTAAAATAATATAAATATGGCTTTTAAAAACACTAACAGAGACAAAAACAACACCAACAACTAGTGTTATCAGTTGGTGGTATCATAATATGCAACTATTAAAATATATCTCTTTACTGACACTACCGGAGTCACAATGCAAAAGGCATATGGTTGCACAGTATCTTCTGGGAATAGCAGTTTGTCTGGTACATGCTGAAAGGTGTTTCCAATCAGCTTCCAATCCCATCGTCTACATATGTCAACAACATGCTGGCTTCGTATTTAACTTTGTCAAGTTTTTTTAAAATGTTCCTACCGTTAGGATGGATTTATTTTTTGTTTTGTTTTTTTTCTGGTCACTTTTTAAAATCTTCAGAAAATTGAATGCGAAACCGAAAAATGCAATTTCCGTTATTCATCACGTCACTCATAATCGAGCACACACTAGCAGTGCTTCAGCAGGGGGGCGGGAGGATTTGAGTTGCTCCTCCACTTAAAACAGTTTGTATAACACATTGTGGTGGTGTTAAATGAGTGTGTTAACTGTGGTTTTACTTCTAAAAAAGATTATTACATTTTTGAGAAATGTGTTGTAAGTAACCTGTATGGAATAAAATTTGCTTTCTGGTTAACGTGCATAGGTTGTTTAGTTTTAAAATCAAAATACCCACACCAAGGAGAAGACTGACTGTAAAAATGAATTCTTCCAATTATTTTACGGTTCTGCTGTCCCCCTGTGGCACCAAGTGTAATAGCAGGCATGGGGGGGATAAGCATATTGTATACAGTTGTAGTACTGAAGTTGCTCAATTGTCTTCCCAGTAGGACACTATACAGCTTTTGTCTGTGGGGGGAGTTACATTTGCTGCATGTGCTATGAAAGAGTATAATTTTCATTTCTCAACCTTTTTTTTTTCATGTTGTTCATGAAACAGATAAGAAGACATCAAAACTAAATCAGGTAATGTTATACATACATTGTACTTTTTATTATATTGGGATATTCACCTAGATGCAAAATGTCTTACTTTTCTAAATTAAGTTACTGTCCTTTCAAATCTATAAAATAAATATGTTTTCACCCTAGTAACGCATTTATATTGGGTCTTAAATCTTTTTTTTATAGGGGATTTAAATTTTTGTTACTTAAATAACTATTAACTAAAACGTTTTTTTTTTTTTTGTTGTTGTTGTTTAAATATCCCCCTGTAACATATGCTATCATTTGTAGTTAGTTTGAAATGTGGTCCTATCTTTCTAAGAGTTTACTCCAGCTTTTAATTACTTTATATTTTTATTTTTTAAAGAGAGAAAAACACCTATTGACACCTACAACTTGTATCAAACACATAAGTGATGTAATTTGAGGTCTGTCATGCACTCTGTTATGCGCATTACTGTTGAATTTTCATGTAGAAAAAATAGGAGATAATTAAAGACTGGAGTAAATGCTTTTAAAAGGTAGGTAGGTACTGCATCCCATCACAGGTACACATACCAAAAAAGAAACTTGTAACTAAGCAACACATCTGGCCTCACGGTTTATTAAAACTTCCTTTGTGCATGGACATTTTTACAATTCTCAGGTATGCTTTCTATGCTGGTATTTTCAGTAAAAGGGAGACTTCCTCCATGAGCATGGTTTAAAAAATATATATGTATAGAATATGGTATTAAAAAGAAAAACTTTACAAAATATGGAGTTAATATACATTGTGCATGAACCCCTTTCCTAACTTTTGATCACTTTGAAAATTAAGACTAAGTTTCACCTACATTAACAAAACTAACAAACCTTGGTCTTTTTTATTTCTCTGGCTTTCATTAATTTTTAGCATGACCAAGTCTCTAGGTTAAATGCGGAAAGAAGCACAACTCCTAAAAAACGAAAAGCTCCACCACCACCTATTAGCCCTCCCCAGGTAAATGCATGTTGAACTGTCACTTTCTGTATCTAACCATGTCTGGGTTTTGGAAACCTGTGCAAACCTTTTATTGTACAGCTATGGCCAAAAGTTTTGCATCACCTAAAATTTTAGGATTGAGACACAATTAATTAACAAATATATCAAAGAAACTACAAAATAAAAGAAACTACAAAATTATATTGCAAAAGTCTATCGGAGACCATAATAGTAGTACAATGTTTAATGTTAGAAATATCAAATTGTTGACACGGTTTGTAGTTCAATATCTCAACGTAACATTATTCAGCAGGTTTCATTCGACTTCATGAAGCACAGTTAATTTTATAGGCTGATGCAAAACTCTTTGCCATAGCTGTATACTGTTTTCTGCGAACATAGGGCTGACATAAAATAAAACTTGAGTGTCACGATGAGTCTATATAATCTGATGCAGATAATCAAGATGCAGTAATAACTTTGAGAAGGTTTCCTTTAGAACTGCCTTGAAGCCAGTCGATGAAGATTGGCCAGACAGTCAAAAGTGGAGGCATGTGTCTCTGTAAATTTAAAATGTTTTAGCAGTAAATGTTGAGGCATAGCAGGGATATAACAAGTACATTTGTTTTTTGTTTGTTGTAAAATTAACTGATAAATGTATGTATCTCTGAATTCATGTATAAACTTGAATTAAATAAATAAATAAATACTGTTACATTAATATATTGAATTACATACTGCTTTGCAGTTCATGAAAAAACTAAATACTTCATGAAAAACTGATACAAATTGAAAAATGTGACATTTAAAAATCTAACATGAAATATTGTACTACTATCATGGCTTCTGGTAGACTTTTGTGTTGCCATTTTGTAGTTTATTTGATTACATGATGTTAAATAAAAGATAAACATTATATTGATATTGTTTAATTTGTTATTATGTCTTAATCCTAAAATTTGAGGGAATACAAAAATTTTGGCCATAGCTGTACAATTCACTGTGAACTCATGACAACTAAGAACTCTCTGATATTTTTAAAAATACTGTAATGGTGTGTGATTGCTGCGCTGTCATACTCAATGTATTTAATGTATTATACAGTTTTGCAAAAGAGAAGGCTAGAGTGACTACTTGGGTATCATGATGCAAGCAGTTTCTTTTATGAAAACGTAGCAAATGGCTGCATAATCCCTGTATAGGAAATAATATAATATTGATTTTTATTATTGTTATTACACAGAGTTGTCAGTCATGTGATTGTTCTTCTCCGCCTTTTATGACACCAACCCAAACTCCACCATCTGGGGGAGATCTGTCATTCACAGAATTTCATTTTAAGGTAATTTTATTTACAGCAATGTTTTGTTTTTTAATCATCTGCAACTGCATTTGCTGATAAGACTCTGACAAAAGCTGCTATTTTCTATCAATATAGATATAATTCTTATCAAGGAAAAAATTCAGTAAAATAGTTTCAATGCAATGGCCATTTTAGTTCTACGTTTTGAGTAAACCCTTAATATATATTTTAAGTGTTCCAATGTATGTCAACAGACATCTATTAGGGGTTATTTTTATTCTCTCTGGGCAGTATGTCATGGGCTACATGTACACATGTGTTTGTTTATTTTTATTTTTAGTTATTTGTGTGTATGGGTTTATTTTATTGCAGGAGGAGGAGCAGAAACGTATTGCACTTAAAGAACAAATTGGGGAGTTGCATAAAGAGAAGGTTCTGCTGTTAGAGACCCTTCAAGATTTAAACACGATTCTTAACCAACAGCAGGCATGTATTTTCAGAATATTTTATTCCATATTAAATAAAGAAGCACAGTAAAAACAAACAAACAAAAAGTTTGCATGAAATAATAAAAGCATTATAGAAGAAACAACAAAAAACACCAATCAAATGCGATTCCATATTTAAGTGTAATACCTGTAAATGTTCTTAGCTTTGTCAGTATTCTAACCTAATACTGTATACTTTCTACCCATTCCAAAAGCAGCAGGGATAAAGAGACATTGCAGACAGTTTTAGGGGAATACTGAAACTGTTGAAAATGTGAGATGAGAGGAAGATGACATGCATATGGTTAACTAAATATTATTATACCTGCATTTTTTTATTAGGCTGAGCAGAATGGACCTGAAGAGCAAAATGTAATTGCTACATTGCAAGCACAAATTAATTGTCTTTCTTTGGAAAATAAGAAGTTGACACACAAATTAAAGGTAAATATTTTAGAGAAAATGATAAATGCTCTAATGCAATAGAAATAGGCCTGTTTTTATTTATTTTTTTATTTTTTGTGGCTACATTTCAGTTGCATTGTATAAAACAATGAACGTGCAAATTTATGTGGAATACAGTGCACAAAAAATATAATAATAATAATTAACAATCTAAATGTTTGGCTGTCCTAGAGAACACAGGCCCGCCACAGTGATGAGGAAAACAATGATTCTTCTTGCCACAGCAGCTTTGACTCCAATGCTTCTTATCATTCCACGAAGGCTGATTTTCAACAGTCCTTGGAAATACATGAAGCCTCTGAGACAGAAGCTAAAGGAAACTCAACAAAGTCTTCCTTGAAGAATGATAGCGCCTCAGTAAAACAAGACGATGATGAGAAGATGGTGATTGGAAGCGAAGAAGAGATTAAGCAGTTGCAGGCGGCCTTGCAAAACATCCAGATACAACTGCAGCAGTCAGAGGTAGAGAAACAAAACCTGCAAGCCAGGCTTCTATCCATGACTTCAGAAAATTTGCAGCAGTGTTCTCAGGAGGTGTCTGAAAATGGCTATGACCTTGGGCAGACGCTTAAAGAGACCCAGAGCAAATACAAAGAAGCTACAGAGGAAGTGCTGCCACTTCGGGCTCAAATGAAGCTGGAATCAATCACTTCAGAAGAAAAAGATTCAATGTCCAATGTTGAAGAGCTGAAATGTTTATACGAAGAACAGATAAATGAACTAAAAGATGAACTTTCAAAGTCTTTGGACGAGCAGGAGAGAGATAAGAACATGATTAAAGAGCTTGAAAAAAAGCTAGACTTGCTTGATGCCGGGGTGTCTGTAGAAGAATGTGAAGATGTTAAGAATTCTTGCAGCATGCTTGTAGAGAACATTAACAAAGAGAAGGCCCTGCTAATAGACAAATATAGGGAGGCACAAGAAGAAATTACATTGTTGCAAGAAGCCCTGAAAGGAACAGTGCCTGTAGAAGCTGCTGCAATAGACTTTGAAGAGATGAAGGCAGAAATGAGCAAAACAATAGATGAGCTACAAAAACATTTGTTAGAGCTGTCGCATTCATATAGCGATGCAAAAAGCGAGCTGACCATAGTTAGAAACAAACTGTCGACGTATGAGAAAGAAACATTGTCAAGTGAACAGAGAGATGAAGGTTATATTGCTATAGAGCACCATGAAAGAATTGTCCTTGACTTTGCTCATAATGTAGAAGAAATGAAAGAAAAACTTTTAGAAACAGAGGCGAAGTATCATGAAGCAATAAAGCAAGTAGCTTTACTCCAGGCAGAAGCTGTCGTTCAGAAGCAAAACTCTATCTTAGTTTGTGATCACGCACAAGTGGTGTCTGCTCTGGGGAATGCTGTCAAGGACCTGGAAATCCAAGTGGTGGAACTGAAAGAAGAGCTTAATCAAAAGGAACTGGAGGTTAACATGTTACAAGAAAGCTTGTCTGCAGAAAAAGCCAGCATTCTTGAAAATACCATAACCAGATCTGCACATGAACAACTCAAGGCTTCCTTCGAGACTGAAGTTAACTTGCTTACCGCTGAACTAGAAGAAGCCATGAAAAATCAATCTGAGATGTCCCAGGACATTTTCAAAACAAGGCAGGAAGTGTTGCAAGTCAAAAATGAAAAAGAAATGGTTGAGAGTCTAGTTGCATTGAAAGATCAAGAAAATAACAAGCTTAAAAAAAGATCCCAGGAATTTGAAGACCTTATTAGTGATCTAAAAAACCAAGTCGGAAACTTCTCAAAACTTGATGAAGATAAGGACAAAAAGGTACACGCTTTGATTTGTTGTTGTTACATAGTAAAAAGACCGAAGTATGTTTTTTTGCCTTGTATTTAGTGATTAGAGTTCCACCAGTTGGAACAATTTTAGAGATTTTAATGGGGATCCAACATACCACCACATATAATAATCAAAAAAGAAAGCTTTATAAGAAACATATTTGTCTATCACTAGTGTGTTAAGTGTACTGAATAAAACTGTATGTAATGATGGTATCTGTGTACTGGTAAAGGCACAAAAAAGTATAAAGTAGATCAACAGTAAAATAATTAGGAACTTAACGGTCAACCAAACACACTACTAACTACTATACAAATAAACTGTACTGTAAACAACCTGATGAGTGTAGGCTGACAATTCATCAGTGTAACCAGTAAAACATAGTTTTGTTTGTTTTTTTTGTTTTGTTTATCAGATTGAGGATTTGACTAAAGAAGTGAGCAAGCTGAAAGTTGCACTTAACAGCCTTTCTCAGCTGTCCTACACTACAGGCCCACCAAAGAGACAGAACCAGCAGGTCGATACCCTTCAGCAACAGGTCAAACAATTACAGCTGCAACTTTCTGTAAGTTTTTATTACTATGTAATCTGTTCCAGCATGCCAGTCTCCTATTTATTTACATAAAGGGGTTCCCCATAGTGTCAAACAGTGGCATCCCTCTAGAGAAAAGTGTCAACCGCATTACTGATTATGGGTTTCTAATATAGTCATTTTTGTGTCTATCACAACACCACATAACACTGCTGTTGCCAATAGGAAGCTCTTGTGAACTAGACCTGTAAAGGATAGTTGATTCCAGGATATTAGGTACGATAATTATTGAATAAGTGACAGTGGCGCAAATACCTATGGCAAGCGAATGCCAGTGGTGGTGAAAATAATTTAGCCTGTAATCCGCTCCTATTTATACCACAAGTGTGTTGTATATAACATCTGTTTAATTTGGTTTATCTTGTTGAAAGACAGTTTGATTAACTGTAACCTAGCAACTGCCAAGGTTTCTCATTGATGGGCGTGGGTTGGGGAGAAAGAAATCATACCTATCGTACAAAACAAAGTTTACACCCAGTGCTATTTTTTAAATGTATACAGTAAATAATTTACGTTAAAACAATTCTCCTGGTGAGCAGTGCTTTATGACATGGTTTTTGTTCTCTTTTAATAACTATTAAATTATCAAGTGTGGCCTAGCCACACCGGTGATTGTTGGCAGGGACAAAATTAACTCCATCCCTGCCAATTATACACTCCCACAGACACTGTTTTTATACAGGCAGGGCTTTTATAGACTGTTTTAAAATAACTCAATAGATTTGTCAGATCAAAGTGACTTTTTTTCCCCACAGAGGAAAAGTGTTCTTTGTTCTGGGATTGATCATGAGAGAGTTATTTTTATTAAAATATCTTAATTGACTTGCCTTGTAGAAGTCAATTTTCAAGATAGTTTCATCAGGTCGAAGTGCCTTTTTATCAATGATCAGCTTTTGGGAGTTATTGATACAGCGATGGGGAAGGTCATTTTTTATTTTTGGATATATATTATTCATTCTTTTCACAAATGGGATTTTTCCCAGGAAAAATTAGCAGTAAGTTACAAAAATAATAATAAAAAAATACAAATTTAAAAACACAAAGATTGGAATTATCAGTTCTTCAAGACATCGGGAATATTTACGAAAAACATGTTGTTTTTCAAATTGGATTTTTTGTAATGACTAGATATTTGTAGAGCGGGGTTACAAACACACGTTACAAATGTAAAAAGGGGTTGAAGTTGATTTAGATTTTACTTTATTGTTTTTTTTTTTTTTTAAACTTTAAAACAATTTTGTATTGTTAGGAAGTACTGTGTCATTTTCCTGGAGCCAGTCGCGTTTGAAACTAAAATGTGTGTTTTTTTTTTTTTTTTTTTTTTTTTTTGTTCTGTTTCCAATCTACAGGAGATGAAAAAGCAGCACCAGGAGATAGTGTCTGTTTATAGGGTGCACCTTCTTTATGCAGTTCAGGTAAGAAAACTGCCCAGTTCTCTTCTGGAGTTGATTGATTAACAATCCCTAAAGTTATTGAGAATATCAAATTATGACACATTATTATGATTAAACATTCCATTGCCATTTCTTATTGTAACCCATTTTATACATACTGTTGATATATGCCATCACTCCTCAACTGTTAATTTTGAATTTACAACCAAGTGTATGTGACTGACTTGCTTATTACTGTATATTTAAAATACAGACTTCATATGTTCAGTATTATGATCCTCTTGCAAATTTATAAAGGCTATCAATACAGTTAATTGGGCGTCATGGGAATTTTGATATCAGACAAATAGTTGTATTTTTTTTAACACCCATTTCTTTTAACATCCTGCCATATATTCAGTACATTACAACTAATATATCAGAGGTATTTCCTTATGCATTCTCTCCATTCTCTCCAGTACCCAATTCTGTTTTATTTTGTGACTTTTATAGGGACAGATGGATGAAGATGTTCAAAATGCACTCAAACAGATATTAAAGATGTGCAAGATGTCAACACAAGCAAAGTGAACAACGTATGTTGCACTGCAAGGGCACTGAAAAAGAGATTTAAAGAACAAACTTTCATTTCATTAAGCGTGGCAATTTTTTATTTTATTTTATTTTTTGGGGTCTCATTGCCCTGTCATATTAAATATACATTTCTCAGTCAGTCTGCCAAAATGTGCATGCGCTGTAAGTCTCTAGTACTTGCAAAACATAACCTTTCTTCTTGACCCAATGGTATTAAAGTTCCAGGGAGTGTTATCTGATACAAGCTAGTTCAGAAAATATTAGGAAAAGATAAACAAAAGCACTGTTTTAAACAGAAATGCATGCTCAGTAACTCTAAAATCAGTGTTTAATTCTCAAATAAGTGATCATCCCATTGTGTTGTAAAGAAAAAAAAAATACTTTTAGATATTGTACGTTGAAAAATCTAGACCATTTTCTTTAGGTTTGTTGGCATTTTCTTCAAAGCATGCTGATTAGACAGTGTTTTCTAGCTGAGTGTTTATGTTTTCTAGCAGTAGGCATGTTTATATATTCAGCCTCTCGTAAAAATAATAATAATAAATGTATCGTTGACATTTGCTTTTCTTTGTCAATAAAAAAAAAGTTATGTAGCTATGGCATGCTGTGAAAACGCATCAAGTACTGACAGGTTTTTGTATGTATGTGTATGGCATTGCTTTACATTTTTGATAAAGCCTTTCAAGGCCAGTTTTGATATTGGCATATTGATATTTTATAAGGCTCTGTTTGAAATGGACAAAACTATATATCTAAAGATATTTATTATATATCATGTACTTGAATAACTACCTATGGCAATTACAAAGCACACTGCAGACTTTGTAGATGCACATATTGTTACATTATACATGAATATGTCCATTTGAGTACTATTTTTACAGATTATTCTGACTTTAGTACACTCCACTTAGCTAACTGATGCAAACGTTTTAGGACTGAGCCTTAGTTCCATTTTTCTTACGCTACACGTCTAGTGTACTTTGGTCTGTTTTGGGTGAGGTGGTTTGGGCACATGCAGTCTTTCATATAAGAAAAGCACATTTCTAAATGTCTTCGTTGTAGGGGGGGAATTAAGAAAAAAAAAAAAAACCCTGTAAAGCAAACTTTCTGTAAATATATTCGACAATGACGGTCAAGGGTATGTACGTACTTAAAAATGTTCTCCAAACCCTTTGCTGAAGGATTACCAGTATCTGTTAATTGTTTCCGCATTTAAGAAAGTACACTTGTGGAATTTCACGCTGGATTTCTTTTAACAGTGCAGGATATATAAACACTAGGTTTAGTTAATATTTACAATAATCATGTACTGACTTAACTATTTTGGAGTTACAATAGTTAGAACTATGATAAGAATAATTGGCAAAACTCTCAGATTAGCTGTTTGCATAAGGACACTTATGGGTACTGCATGTGCCTAGGATAAAGTAATGTTACAAGCAAGTTTCTGAACTGTTTCTCCAGTATCAGCCACTTGATGCAAGTACAGTAATCCGTCACAGATCTGCCCTAACAGTTTATCCGCCATGATCAATCATTTCAGCTATGTTAGTTTATTATTGAACAGAGAAGATTAGTTCAGAGATTGTAGATCATACCAAAGTTTTCGTACACTGTGTTATATGTGCTCCGTGCACAACCATTGCTGGTAGCATCACGAGAGCTGTTCAGTGTGTTGATATGTAAATAAGGCCTGTTCACCTGTGGGCTGTATTAACTTCAACCTCTTTCTCGATCTCCTGCCTGTCATTCAGCAGCGAATGCATGCATCCACACAGCAAGTATTAATACCCTGTATCTTTCTAAACAAGGGATTTAGGGGAGCTTCCTAATAAAAGCTGAATCTGAAAGCAATAATTGTGTGAATATAATAATTGTTATAGCTGTGTATAGGGGTATTTGAAACAGTATTCTTTTATCTTAGCCTTTTTGCATATCCTCCCTGACTCTGGTCCCACCTTAGTCGGATACGTGACAGATTACTGTACTCTATTAACACACATCTTTGCACAGTTGATGGGGTCCTATCCATTTAGATTACACACAATAACACTCTTTTTGTTGTAAATCTCCCTTTTAACAATAATATTACAATTGCAATTTTATTTTGCCTTAAAATATTTGTATGCATCACTTTCTCAAAATATTATGGTTTATGAAATAATGAAGGCTGTGCTGCAGTAAACAGACAAACCTGGGTTTTTTTGTATTATTATTTTGATTTTTTTTGTTTGTTTTTAAGTCATTTTGTTTACATGCATGTACCATGGGTAAAAGGCATATGCATTGGTTAGAAAGTACAAAAATACTTTTCACTTGTATGTTTAAAAAAAAAAAAAAAAGGGGGGGGGGGGGGGCTAGTAAATCCAAACTAAATAGTTTTCAGTTTCACCTGTTTTGTATTTTTCATGGATTTTTTTTTTTTTTTTGGACAGATTATGTTTTTTAAAACAATGAATGAATCCCATCTAAATAAAAAAAAAAAAAAAAAAAAAAAAAACTGGCAATGGAGCTTTGTGCTTTGTCTTTTTTAGAGTAAAACTGACTTTCCTTTTAGAGACATTTTCTACTGACTTACAAACAATTTGTTAATCGTTTCAATAATTAATGACTGCAAATCAAAGAGTTTACTTATACCTGTAATACAAATATATTGGCATTTGCAAATGTCTGTTTGTGCTAAATATCATTTCTGGGTTAGTTACTATAGCCTAATCCATAAAGAATAATTTAACAAGCAAGTGTTTAAACATATTTGTTTATTTAGCAGATGCCTTTATCCAAGGCGACTTACAGAGACTAGAGTGTGCGAACTATGCATCAGCTGCAGAGTCATTTACAACAATGTCTCACCCAGAACACAAAGAGTTTAAGTGACTTTCTCAAGGTCGCACAGTGAGTCAATGAGTGAATGAGGTGGGATTTGATCCAGGGACCTCCTAGTTACAAGCCCTTTTCTTTACTCCTACACAGTTGAAACCATAAAAGACTGCTCCAGAAACTGTCAACATAATTCGGGAGTTGAAATGATGGATCCCTTCTGGCAGAGTTGTGGCTATATTTTTTTGCAAGCTAATAATGTGTGTGCTATTATATACACCAGCTCACTGTCAAATGTTCTAGAGGTGCATTATGCATGTAACTTATGTGATGGTTTTTGACCCCTCCTATAACTGGAACATCGTTGCATTGAGTGCAACACTTCTTGATTGAATAGCCCTAAACGGAAAAACAGTTCTCTGCAGCATTGTGTGCAACAATAAGAACTGTTTGAAAAGTGTGTTTAAACAGTAACTGTACGAAAGGAAATAGAACAAAATTGTGAATCAAAATTAGATATGAATGTAGGTCATAACGTGCAACATTAAAATATGATTGTGCTATAGCTGTTTATCAATATGCTTTTTTTCATAAAAGCTTCTTCACACAGTTGGAGGTCTCAGGAATGAACAGCATGAAAGGCTGCACTAGTTTTTTTTTTTTTTTTTTTTTTCAGATGGTAGCATCATATCATTAGCTGCGTAAACTTCATCAAAGGCCACTCTGTGTTTGCTGAAGTTTAAGATTGATTTCCAACACGTCATCACCACTCCCATTGAAAAGTATGAATAAAGAGTATGATTCTGTATATCCATGTTGAAATGGATGGTGCCTGGAGATGCAGTTGTAATGTGGTGGCTATGAGGTTTCTTCCATAGACCTATAGGACTAAAGCTAACAGAACCACACCTTTCCCCTCACATCCTATGTTTTACAACTTCTCGTTGTGTAATATTTCATTCAATATAACTATTTTCAGAGAAATGTCAACTGTTACAGAATAAATGCATGTGATACTGTGTATGTTAGGTCGTAACGTTGGTACTGCAGATGTTTCTTACAAACCTTTGTGTTTGGTGAATAATGGCTTTATGTATGTTACTAAAAAATATTTTATATATATATATATATATATATATATATATATTGCCATTCTTACATTCAATTTCTGAATTTGTTTGAATATCATTAGAATTAAGTCAAAACAATCGAGAGGGCCTAATTATTTCACATGAGCAGGAGCTGGTATTACGATGACCACCTAAATTAAATAGTTTTTTTTTTAAGTTGTTCTCACCACCAACCACTAGATGGGGCATTCCATACAGCAGTAAAACTGCATAGCATGACAACTACTAATTCCACTTCCCTGCTTTGATGCCTGAATTTCTGATTGACAATAACAGTAACCAATCAGGTGAGACTAAGATGTTTCTGCCCAATAATTGTCGACAAGAGGTTGCCCCTTTTTTGTTTGTCTTGTGGAAGAGGAAACCGGCTGAGCTGCTGCGTGTAAGGTGAGTATTGGCTTTTGTTAATTTTTTATTTTTTTATTCAAGTATTTACGTTTGTAAACTGCCGATCACCTTGAAACCTGTTGATACTATTAAGTCGTTAGATATTTAAACAAACAAACAGCCAATTGTTATACGTTTTTTTTGCCCAGTGATCACAGATGAGCATCATAAATGAAATTTGAATATTAAATGGGTCGCATTGCTGACAGACTGCAGCAACCAGTCAATGGTCAGTCAAAAAACTGTTGTTTTATTTAAATCATTTGACTGCGTAAGTAAAGCCAGGCCAATCTTCGACTTATTGAATTTCTGTGAATGACTGTATATTTAATAGACAGAATTGCTATGTTACATAATTTGGACTTCTCCCTATGTATGTAATCCTCTTAATCGGTGTTGGGTATACCCTTACATTTCATTAAAACTCGCTACACTAAATGTGTTTTAGTTCGCACTTCTGTCATATATTCGGTTGGGATTATTTTAACTATCTGAAAGTGTTAATCATAACAGATAACACAGCTCAAGCCCAAAGTTTCCTTGGAACCTCAAACATACTAGACACGCTAGCTTTCACTGTGCCCTAGAACCCCCTGCAGTGTCGACTAATGGAGTCTTTGAGTTGTAGTACCGTTGAGTGCTAGTGAGTACAGCACTGTGAATGCGCTTTGGAAGCAAACGTCAATATTACAGGTAAAAGCAACACTTAGCATTTTGATAAATGATGAAGTACAGTACAATACGGTATGATAAAATGGATGTGCATCTAAAATATAAATAAATTAATTAATAAATCACCAAATTAAAATGAATAATATATGTCGTTGTTTTTTTTTTTTGTTTTTTTTAAAAGAATAATGGCAGGATCTGCATACAGTAGAATGCTCTGATATCTTTTAGCCTAGCTGCTAGTTTTTGATTGGCAGCACAGAAGCAGCCATCGTGTTTCCTATTAAATTTGGGCTAGCTTTCACTTTTTGTGTTACAGAATGATTGGATAGTAAATTGCCATGGATGACACCTATTTAATAGAAAATTCAACAAGTTGGAAATGGCTACACTTACAATGGCTACAGAGACAGAAAAGGCCCGTGCCCTCCTGCAGACCTTCAGCACTCCCTCTGTCATAGCCAGCACAGGACTGGGAACGTTCTGCTTTTTTGCAGATAGGTTTTTGGAGTTTTCTTTCATCCAGCACAATGATTGGCTCAGGGCTCTTTCGGACAATGCAGTTCACGGGGTGGTGGGCCTGTGGTCTTGGGCCATCGTCATTGGACTACGGAAGAAGAGTGACTTCTGTGAAGTTATTTTTGCTGGTTTTCTTGCTTCTGTCATCGATCTTGACCACTTTTATTTAGCTGGCTCCCTTTCTCTTAAAGTAAGTAATAAATACCTTATTTGCTTTTATTATATTATGCTTTAAAATTGGATATCTGTTTGAGCTACAGTGTGCTGTGCCGACACTGAAATGTACAGAGACTGAGGAGAGTTATGACTACCGTGCAACAATTGGAAATTGACTGGCATCACTACTGTACCATGTGAGATTTACAATAGCAGTGGCTTGCTTAGTGGGGAATATTTCAATTAAAGCAAAGTTTAGCGAGAACAAAACCATAACATTGGAATACATTTCTTTGCACCAGATTCAGTGTGCAGTTCTTTGTATGCAATACCGCAGTGCCATAAAATTCTGTTGCCAAATGAAAATGCTCATATAACAGTAAATTAATCAAAAATAAAATACAGATATGTGGTGATAGTTTTATTTTTTTTAATTTCTGTAAAATATGTTGGGTTTTTTTTTTTCCTAGGCTGCTCTGCATCTTCCTCAAAGACCCCCTCTTCACTGCTCTACGCTTATCCCAGCTGCATGCATCTCTCTGAAATTCCTCATGTGGATTTGCAAGCTAAAGGACTCCTGGTGTTTCCTTCCTTGGATGCTCTTTATTTCCTTGGCCTCTCACCACGTGCGAGACGGTATCCGCCATGGTCTTTGGTTCTGTCCATTTGGAAGTACAGCTCCTGTGCCCTACTGGCTGTATGTAGCAATCACTGCATCGTTACCGCACCTCTGTTCAGTACTCATGTACATGACAGGCACCAGGGAAATGATTTCCACAAAGCACGGCATTGCCATAGATGTGTGAATGTTCTGAGTTCTGAACTTTGAGTGTTTATTCTCTGTCAGTCAAAAAGTAATGTGTTGGTAAGCTGTCCTGTTGCAATTGCTGGTGTGTAAAGGTTGGTTAGTGAGTGTATTGCTACAGCACTGTACAGTAGATTGTTTCACTGGAGGGATTTTTTTTTTTTTTTTTTTTTAAAAAGGTGTTTTTAAATGTAGGTTTGGGAGGCTCCCAGTTAACCACTAATCTTGTCCTTTCCTTTTGCAGCCCACTAACCCCCTGTCTCCTCCCTTGTCGTGACCCAGTGGTCTAACTTATTTTCCCAAACCAAGAGTGGGTAGTAGTCCAGCAGTGGCCCCTCTTGATTAAGACAAACATTACATGTAACAAACACTAGTAATTCAGTACCTTCATGCCATCATATGGTCAAGTTGTTGGTGTTGCTACTCCATGTGTGTTACTTTAATCTGTCATTTAAATCCGGTATGGTTTAAGGTTTAAATGTTGGTCCTGAGTCCAGCTTTTCTGTATGTCTTTAATTACATTCTGAGTGGAGCACTGTTCTTTTCACTGGGTTAGAAGATAGATTGCATCAAGGTGCACAATGGACACAAGCACTGTAATTAGAACTATAATAACGCAGGTTCAAGTGAAGGAATAAACTACCTAAAGGAAGATATTTGGGTAAATCTGCCCCTCCTTATTAATTTATACACTATGCTGATATGACTTTTATTCAACTAGAGTAATAAAAAGATGAATAACAAAAATAATTTGGAAAAGTGTATTTATTATTCTGATTGTATTCCAAAATATGAACTATTCTTTGTAGTTATTCTAGAATATTAGGTGTATGAAAACAATCAAATCCGATGTGCCATATTTTTGATGATATTCACTGTTTATCATTTTACAGTCGATTTAATTTGGAGGAATATGCTGATTATACTCTAAATGTGTATAAATACCAAATATTGTGTTGTGAATAACAGAAATGCGTTAGATAGCATTATCTAAGCCTCTTGCAGAAAAATCTAGGAAAGAAAAACTAGCAGAAAAGTACAGCGATCGTCGAGGCCATCGAATAAAAAACAATCTTTATTTTGTTGAGATCACAAGATCATTTATCTCAGGATCTCAATGTTACCATTCCTTCATCCTGTGATCACGAAATCACGTATCTCAGGTTTTCAATATTACCATTCCTTCATCCTGTGATCACTAGATCATGTATTTCAGGATCTCGATATTACCGTTCCTTCATTCTGTGATTATGAGATCATTTATCCCAAGATCTTGAAAAAACGGTTTCCACAGTACAAGTCTTTTTGTCGAGGTCATGACTGAGATAAATGTAATTATCTCAAGAAAACAGAAGTAAAGACTTCCATTCTCTCAAGATCCTGGGATAAATGATCTTGTGATCTCAACATAATGTTTTATTTATTTTTCCGACAGCATAAAAAGCAGTAAGTAAACAACACTAAACTTTACAAAATGACACATTTCAAATTCCTTAGCTGTCATGTAAACAATGTGAAATAGAAATGCACAAATGTTCCATACTGCTATATACAGATCAACATTTAAATGAAGTATTGATATATAACACTATGTTTTATGCTGATCAAAACAAAATTGCAATAAAGTCTTACAGTGTGTATACAAGTAGATCATGCGTGGTGCATACACTTGCTTATACAAAGAGTTGTGAAATAATTTGTGAATTAAAAGGTTGTCTCCAAGTACATGTGGTGCACCAGTGTGACCATTAACCTATCCCTCTGCAACACTGCCTCTAGTGGATGTAGGAAATACGTTGGTAAGACATACTACATAGAACAAAATATATTTGTAAGACTAGAGCAGGGGTCTCCAACCTTGCTCCTGGAGAGCTACTGGTTCTGCTCGCTTTCATTTCAACTGAGTTCTCAGTTACTTAATTGCACAAATTATTGGCTTAATTAGTCAAGATTAACAGTCACTGATTATGTAAAGACACATGTAAAACCTGCAGGATAGGGGCTCTCCAGGACCAGAGTTGGAGACCACTGGACTAGAGGCAGTGTGTTGCAGGTTAGAAATTATTTTGAGAGCTATATTGAGGCAACAGGGCTGCATTAAACTATAATGTTTGAAAAAGACAACAGAATGCAATAACAGAAACACAGTTATGCAAAGTAAAACTGCTAGAAGAATGCATTTCACACCCATACTAATTTGCTCTTTTTAAGCGCTTCAGTGTTAGAATTGGTTTGAGGTATGTTGCATCTTTTTAAAACCCAGGATGAGCTTCACTTATGTTGTCTTTTCTTTGCATTGTCATCTGAGAACAAGAACATTTCTAAAGATAACAACAGATACGCAGACCATCCAGGCTGTGACAAAACGAAAAGGTTCAAACCTAAACTGAAAACCGATTAGTTAGCATCATCTCACAGCAGGAAAGTTCAACAAGGTGAAAATCCACGTTTAGGAATGTTCATAGAACACAAGAAACAGCTCAGTTACTCCATTAGAAACCTTGTTGCAGCCTATAGACACAATTTTACAATTTATTTATTTTGCATATGCAGAAAAAACCCATGTAGAGTAACATGGTAAGATTTGGGGCCTGAAGTGCATATATAATACATCTACAACTGACTTGGTGCAAAGCGATAAGCACAGTTGGGCACACTGACCTGTAGATATTTCACCCATAAATATAAAACTGCCTCACCATGCTGCATTAAGCAATACCAAAAGAAACAAACAAAAAAAAAAAGCTGTTTTTGACTTTACAAAATATTGAAAATCAGAGATGATGTTTCTACAAGCTCTAGCTTGCAGGGCGTCACCAGCGTTAATCTATTCAAATGCATAGCTCTGCCATTTGTTGCCATGAGGATTTTCCCTGTGTCGCACACTTCCAGCATATTAATTCAGTAGTCCTGTTGTGTGCGGGTTGAACTTTACACAGCATTAATTTCCAAGACCTTCAGTACCAGGGTGGCAGGTTGAGTGATTGCAGCCTGACCTGCTAAACAAGGTGCATGAAGAAAATCAATTGTATTGGTATTCACCTCATGCTCCTGCTGACATTAGTTTGACAGTTGGTCAGACACTGGACTACTTTTCTCTCAAACCCTTGGACAGAATCCAGGGCTTCAAGTTTACATAGCTGGTGTCTGTATGTACAGTATTATTCTGTTAAGTATTAGCTTTTTTTAATTCTTAATTTGTTTTTAGTGGTCCTGTTTCCTGTTTTGGTGGTACTATATGCAGTTTTGAAAGATATGTTATAGCATTTGTATTTTAATTTTAGAATGTTATATCTGTTACTACATTAAATTAAATAAATGTAATTGCCTTATTTTCAGGAATTCTGTTACTATTTCACTTCTTAGGTCATTTCTCCTCAACATTGTCTCTGGGATCTGTAATGATATGATCATTTGTAAAAAGTACCTTGTTGACATGTTGACTGTACCTGAGAGTTTATAGAGGAGCCCTAGATTGGAATAGGGGGAACTCAAAGGTGACTTCCAGAGTTTACGTTAGTATCTGTTACTAAGAAATTAATAAAAGTACTTTCCTTTTATTCCTGAACCCAAGAATTATAAATACATAAGGAACAACACAGGATTAACACAGGTTACTGCTGTAAAGTATATTAGTCAATATAGGAAGTAGCTCCGGTAGTTGATTAGTGACAGGAAAGAAGGTGTCAAAGGACTGGGGACCATTTTATTTTGGAAATATCAGAATACCTGCAAGCACGTCTGGCAAGCAGATGTATTAATCTAGTGTAGTACCATATATCATGATAAATGCCTACTATAACTTTCAAAACTGCACATTTCAGATGTATGTAGCTAATGGAACTGCATGAAAGAGGTTCTTTTTTTTTAAGCATGAAGAATGCAACTGCTCAGTCATCATTAGGAAAATCTATCATCAATTTATGAACAAATAAAATAATAAAGATAAAAAGCCGTGCAAATCTAATACATTTGCAAGACGTGTACTGGGTCAAAAGCTTTACCTTTTACACTCCTTTGCTTGATGCATTCTATAAAGAGGCTCAAGTGTTATAGCATGACAACATTTCCTACAATGCACAATTGTAATGTTTGTTAAATTGTGCCTTTAGTATTCTTTCTTATCTCACAGTATATTCATCTTTCAAGCTGCTGTTTAAAATTAATTTCAAAGATTGAAGCTCAGCATTGTGAGATGTAAAGTGTAGTGTGGGACGATTCACTGTGTGGCCCAGGATCTCACCTTCTGGATCGATAGGAGCCACTCTTCTTTGAGGTGCGACCTCCGACTTCAGTTAGAGGTCACCAAGGCCGGGTGATGGAGGACCACCGACCCCCAGAAGGGAGATACAGTTGCAAAGGATTCGGGTGTGGAGGTGGAATAGAAAGACTTGCAGTACAAGTATTGGAAGGTGAGTCTGCACAAATACGTTAAGGAACCAACAGGATTAGCAAACTGAGCCTCACCCCTAGCCTCTATATATTGGCATTTTCATAAAACACAAGCACTTCAAACAGATACAAATGCAGTGCTGTTGGGACACACTTGATCATTTATTTAAAATGTTTTTGCTTGCTTTTAAAACCCAGTGAGACGCAGCATCAATTGAAGTACAGCAACGATAAACCAAGGCACTGTCAGTGTAGCTGAACGAGTACGTTAATGATTCTTATGCAAAGGAACCTTTGAAAGCCTGTAAAAACAATAGACCCAATACAACCGCACACACAAGTGCTGAGGTGCCGGGTTGCGCACCTTTTTTTATATACTCTAATTTACATTGAGGTCAGTCTTTTTTTTTTTTCCTTCAGGTTTAAATTAGAAATGTTATGCACACTCTTCAGCTTTGGTGTGTTTCTCCTCAGTACCATGGGAAAAACAAAACTGAACAATGTAAATCCCACACATCAAAATAGCCATAACATGTAATTTATCCAACTGTCACTGCCAACTGTGTGTCATTTTTGGAATGCTAGTCTTGGCATGAATTGCTTAAATCTCCTATAATCTTAAACCACATACATAGTGTGGTTTAATCATTATTTCACTACACTGCCCTCAGAGCACTATAATCAGCTGTTCTAAAATAGCTTGTAAAACTCATTCAGGGAATCCAACAGTTCTGTTACTAACAGTAGTTACAAAAAAAAAAAAAAAAAAAAAAAAAGTTACACACTAAGCTGTCTCTAGACATCACCAACGAATACAAACAATCCTCAATGAATAATCTCTATCAATAAAATTACGGTATGATTAGATGTACAGTTAACAATAATAGCTACATTATGTTAAGTCTCATCTTACTAAAACATTTTGTCTTACAATCATAAAGTTCAGATTTCAATGGCTGATTTCAGACTGTTTAAACTTTGTTGATTAAATATTTCCAAACTGTCACTCCATGGTGTCTCTGTATTAGATCACTAAAACACCTATAGTACACTGTCTGTTTTCTTTAAGTAAGATATATACAGTACTTGTATATTGAACTTCATTTTCACTTTCACGTAATTGAAGTTAAATAGTGTCTTTGGATATATAGATATAACTGTTTCCACATAATGCAGGCACTGTAATTAATTCAGCTGCTAATAAAGAATTGCAGTAAACTCCCATTTCATCCAAAGTGCCCAAGAGAGATGGAAATACTTTTAGGCATTTACTGTATAGGAAGTGTAATCCAACCATTCAATGTAATATGTCTTGAAGAACAAATGTGTCAGCATTGTAAATGAATTAGCGCATAGGGTATCCATGGGTTATTTCTAAAGTTTCCACGTTGCTTATTTTGGACAAACTGTATTCTGAAAAATGTTCCAACCGCTATACTAATGTATATTTCCTCAAGAATATTAACAGGAGTGGAGTCCAATAAATCATGATTTAACTGATAATACACACATGATTTTGAACTGCTTCTTAGTGTGGTGCTTTTTCATCTGAAACCAGCAGTGTGAATTGAAGTCGATTCCTGCATTGCAGTGCTCCACTGTCTCAAAGAAAATGTTGAAATCTTTCAGAAAATGTCATAGACATTTCCAAAAGAGCTCAGCATTGAGATAACTACCCAAACTTCATCAATGTGTCAGTTTCTTTTTTTATCATTTTATATATATATGCCTTTCAGGTATTTATTCCAAAACATGTTTTCCAAAATGTGTTTTTCATTGTGCAGTTTCTTTTTGTAGAAAAAGATTATTAAAGATAGAATGTGCCTTGAACTAAAATGTTGACTGCCAACTCTTGGACACACAACAAAAAATAAGTGCAATGAAAAAAAACAAACAATTACAATCAAGATCCATAATGCAGTTAACTAGACAATGTGTTATATGAATATCTGTCCAGTTGGTGGCGTAAAAGTTGAGTACTTTTTTTTTTTTTTTTTTTTTTACATTCAACAATGTAACTTCTTAAAATAACTTTCTGAAAGCTTTTTTTTTATGCAACTGCATTTGGTTAATGGAAACTAGCCTTTTATTAAGCTTTGCAGACAATCATTCTGATCATTTACGTTGATGTTACAAAGGCTATCTCTGCACTATTCTTTCCCTCAAATAAATAGTGAGACATTGTATCTTTCTTACAAAACCACATACTGGTAGTGCTGATAATAAAGTGATGTTACATTATAACATTTAATAATTGTAACCATTTTAATATTTTAACATACTTCTAATAATCATGTTAACTCTTTCTTGCTGAGAACTGAACTTTTTTATACAGGTAATGTCTGAGAACTTTTAAGAGAGGTAGTATCTGTTCTTTATAAAATAAAGGAGTTACTGATTGCATGCCAAGTCAAGATAGTCAGAACATATTCAAGGTCCATATTGGGGACTGGAGAGATAATGAAGGCACATTGAATATTTGTGGGAATGTGAATCAGGAGAAATAATTGAAAGGTCAGCACAACCTGTTGCTTCATCCTAGCCGAGTAGCTGCTTGGGGAACTCAGACAGTAAGTAAAGGAGGGTTAGTTAGCAAGACTGTGACACAGACTTGGAGGACAAAACACAGAACTAGCTGTTCGTTTTCAGTTACCTACTGTTGAATGGCAGCCGCCTGTGTTCCCACTAGAATCTGGGGTAATATCCACTTTCAGTGTTATACTTGCTTCTTATGTAATTGAATGCATTCATAAAGAGATTTATAATAAAACAGTGTGATTCAGAGGAGCATCCGTTGCTGTGTTGTCCTCCTTCCTATACCTCCTTTGGTACCTATTCAGACACCATTAAAAGGTACAGGCACCCCACTCCTAGTAAAACGTTTTTTGGCAGCCTCTGTCAAAATAATTTAGGTAAGCAGTCAGACATTGTAAATAATTTGGCTGCTCAGAAAACATTGTAGTGAAACCCATTTTATCCAAACTGTCCATAAAGCTATCTCCCCAGTTAATCTGCTTGAAGAAACTAAAAACATAACAATATTATTGCACTATGTCCACCATACACACATTGAGAAGGGCTTTCATCCTTGGTCCAACTTATCACAATCGTTTCCATATGGATGACCACAGCATCATTGCAAACAGTTATTTAGATGTAGATTGAGATTAAGAAAAGTACCAGTTTCAAGATCTAAAATCACTTTTATTACATCAAAATGCATACATGATGAACAGTAACAAAATCAGCTTATTCGGTCTGTTGTCCACACAACACATTGTACAGTAAGTGTGGTCTCCTCCTCCTTTTTTTTTTTCTATTTACTCACAATGACAAAACTTGTTTTCTTCTCTTGATACCCCATACCTCAGATTGTGTAAAGGTCCTTTTCAAAGGAAATATGTAGGGAGGCCACATGCTGCACATTTTATTGGTGTCTAATGTTACAGCTTTCATGATGTATTTATAATGCTAAATGCACTGATTTCTTTATTGATTCCAAATTCAAAATCATGACAAGGGAGGTCAACTGTATACACTGAATTATGCGATGACATAATTGTCTATAAATAAAACAGATACAGGGTACTCTGCAATGGCATGCATTTTCAGTGGTGCATGGTGTATATTTTCCCTTTCTAAAATATACTGGACAAACTACTAATAATTTTAATGTAACTCCATGCAATTCCTGTGCTATGCATAACATTTAAAAACAAAATATTGAAGTCAATATACTTATTTATCTACTTTAAATCCATTGATTGTTGCAGTGAGTTTTGCAGGGTCTAACAATAACACTTTAGTATCAAATCAAACCCTTTAATTAACAAGGTGGGACCAACTGAGAAAATGTAATTGCTGAATACTATTTCCTTACATGATATGATCATCATGATGCTCAACCAAAAAGCACTGCATCTAATTTAAGTTGTGCCTTTTAGTATATTATTAATTACATTATTTTATTTTTATCATACAAAATAAATACAATATGATCTGTATAATAATAACACAACTTAATGTGACCTAGATTATGTGATTGAAACCTTATTGAGTATTATCACACCCCTTCTGGAGACTTACTAGAGAACTAAGAAGTGGAATTTAGCCAGGCCCAAAATAGGTGGTTTCCTGCTCATCTGTCATGAGATCATTCATATCATTCCTATCCCAGGTATGGAGTTTACCATCTCATCCTAAAGAGACCAGCCTGGACTCCAGTGAGGGCCCAGACCTCTACTAAATCAAGAACACTTCATTCCAAACTCCATTTAAATTAGAAGGTACCCCGTCCAAATACTGTCCAGGCCCAGTCTTGCATTTCATAGTCTGATGAGTTCAAGTTCCAAGGTGGCAGATATTCACTGGCCAATTTGTGACCCCATTCTTGAAGTTTTCTTTTCAGAATACTGACCTATCTAATAGTCTAGTCATTTTTAGGTGATAGCACATATTAATATTGTTGTTAAAACGCCCAAAATACTAGGAATTGATGGAAAATACAGTGACATAATATGCATGGCAACCAATGTATATCGGCTGTTCCATCATAAAATGTACTCCCTGACAGCTGATAAACCTCCAAAAACCAACCTATCATCTGTTCAATTTTCCATGTATCGCTTCACCATATTCTGTAGTACTTTGCTAAAAAGCCAGCTGCCCTGTTTATAGTCAAGCTATTGGAACCCCCCCCCCCCACACACACACACACACACACATACACAATTTTCTGTAACAACTGTTAAACAGGGTGAGTCATTTCCCTAATACGTCATTGTGTATCCAGGTATCCACAATGCTAAAACACACAACAGGTAAAAATAAAATAAAACAAAGTTTCTAAAAATACGGGTTCTTGAAACATTCATATTATTCCAGAGATCTACTATACAAATTGAGTCAGAACTTGTCTGAATTGGCAGGGTAGGGCTTTGAAGGTAAAGGATTCTCTTTAGAAAACATTGTGACTTCTTTAGGATACTGATAAAAGTTTTTGTTGTGGCTATAAACCAACATAAACAGGATACTGTAGAAGGGACATTAGATGACTATGCTTTATACTCTTTGACTAGATTAGTTCCTCATATTTGAATTACTGTCTTTATCCCTAACAAACTATATAATATATATATATATATATATATATATATGTGGTGAAACACACACACACACAAACTGGTGTAGCTAGGGTGTAAAATATCCACAGTATCTTTAATTTAATGTATAAACTACAGTATATATTTTAATTTATAGGACTTTGTAGAAAATCTGATTATATTGTTTATAATATTGCTAAAATAATGTTGTATTATTGTGCTTACATAATTCTGCTGGTATTGTACCTCACAAAAAAAATATATAATCTTCTATTGAAAAATCTGAATGGAGCGCTATGAGAATGGCTTTATTAGCATAACTAAAATTGAATTTCATTGTTGCGCCCTCTTTCTTTAGTTGTATTTGTTCAGTTTTCAAGTTTTACTATTGTATTTGTTCAGTTTTCAAGTTATCTGTGGTAGTTCTGATTGTATGTTCTCACACATGTTCAAGTTGTGAAAACGGTGAACTTTACAAAGGCCATACAGCTTGTGGTTTCAACCATGGGCCTTTTGTTGAGCATTGTGTTTTAGAATTATTTGAAAAGTAACAGGAAGAGGGATTGTGCTTTTGTAATTACTGCTACAACTTTTCACTATAAAAACAGCTAAACACGTTCCCAACATCTCTATCGATTTCTTTTTCATATTTCTTAAAGGCTGCTGCCAAGATTCACAGCCTGACCTGGTTTTATTTTGTGTGTCAAGAAAAAAGGTGTGTCAGTGCTACTTTTACTCAAGGGCCTACACCTTATTAGAGGGTTTCGCATCTTTTAATCTCAACTTAATTGTAGGTTTGTTTTATATAGAAGTGTAATGCTGTTACAGATGTGGTTAAGGCTTCAAAACACAGACAATGATTTTCTGCATCATTCTAACACGCTCCCTTCTTTGCTCAGGTGGTGTGCATTCTATTGCACCAGCCTTTGGGCCCTCCAGCTTACAAAAGCAAATGCCTTACACTGATTTCTACCTCTCTGTGAGGTAGAAATCATTCCTTAGCACGGTAATGCTGATCACCTCAATGCATTCCACATCACCCAACAGTGGACAACGGATAATTTGTGTCTATTATTTAATCACTCAAATATGCACATTTACTTCTTATACTGTTATAAGGCTATACAATAATATGTACATAATGCCCTGTATTCTAACCATTCATGAAGGACAGAAACCTCTATATTTATAGATAACCTCAATATCCAGTACTTCACACATCTCAGGAGAGAGTTTTAAATATTATTTTAGGGAAATGTAGCCAGATAATGGGTCATGAGATCTTCATTCTTGAGACAACCTGGAATCCATGCAAATCTGTGTAGAACTCACAAGTTCTTTCTGTAGAAAATATTACACTTTGTGTTCATTGGTGAGGTCTGTGAAGAGATGAAGACTTAAGCAAACTGTGGCAGTCTGTGACTCCAGTGCTACAAAAGCGCTGTAGGTTTACAAAAAAGACTGAACTGAATCCATTTGAAACCAAACAAAACAAATAGGTAGATACTGGATCTGTAAATGCAGACAGTCACAAGACACCAGGTTAGACACTTCCTTTCAGAAGATCATTAATGGCTCTTCTTCTGTCCTACTGTTATTAATGGCAGTGGTGATATTTCCCTTTGAAATTACCCTAAAAGGGTTGATACTTGTAAATGTCATCTGTGCACCTGAAAAAAACAATGAAAAAACTTCCAGTATTTAATGTTGATTTGTAAACAAATGTAAAGGCTGTAGAAAGCAGTGCATGCTGGAGTTCTGTCTAACTGGTAGATTCCTCTGACCTGTATTGCTTTAATAAAAAAAAAAAAAAATCATGTTTTAATAGAACACAGTGTATGTCAACAGTGCACACATCTGTTCCCTCGAGATCCATTTCAGTCCAGGGTTTTGTTCCAATTAGATCATAAATTAGTTAATTGACTAATTACAGGTATACATTACTTAACTGACTAATAGCATGTTCCATTAACTAATTTAGGGCCTGCTTGGAATAAAGAATTAGGGAGGTGCCATATAGACTGTAAAGTATAGCGAGGGTGCTATAAACTTTTTTAATTCAGGCCTAGTCTGGAATGGTGATGCGCTACACTGGAGTCTGGAATGGACCTCGAGGGCCGGTGGTGTGTTACACTGGAGTCTGGAATGGACCTCGCGGGCTGGTGGTGCGCTACACTGGAGTCTGGAATGGACGTACTTTGTTTCCTTTATTTTTTTGTTTTCTGAGTGGAAAAAATACCTTGGAACCTAATTCACATGTAGGTTACCAGGTATAATACTGCCAAGCTTTCATACCAGACATATGATTTAACTAAATATATCTATATTAATCATCAACCATCCAAATGGAACAATCTATACATGGTTGTTTTGTATGTTTAATGTGGTTTATTATGGTGACTCGGAAGAAAATCACCTCAGTAAAACAGGCAGGTTTATTTAATGTACTCGCTTAAACCGGCACTGCAGGATTCCACGATGTGCCAATCACAGCAGTTAACAACAAACTACTTTTCCTAAGAATCCATCATGAGAAAGACAAGGGCATATTTCCTTTCCACTTGCAAAAAAGGCCCTGTTGTGAATGTATCCAGTAAGTTAATAACCTAAACACTAAACACCTTTGTGTATATTATATTACATTGTATTATATTAATGAGTTTTTATTTTTTAATTTTTATTTTTGTGAATTATGTAAATTATGTTTAAATGTTTTTTATTGCTCAGCATATTTTTTTGCATGAGATATAATTCTATACATCTATAGTAATATTCATGTGTTCATTTAAGTTGTTAAGTTTACTCATAGGTATCCGTATTCATGTTTTTTTTGTAATTACTCTTATTGAAATCATTGTCATCAATTCATCGTACTTAATGCATGCTCGTACTGGACTTTACTCGTACAAGCAAATATTGTTAATATAAGTTAACTGCTCTTAGTCGAACTTGCTCTTACATGTAATTATTCACTGTATTCTCTATTTCGTGCTCTTATTTGAATTTTATCTTTTGCTACTGATTTTACTGTACTATACAAATGCTCCTATCTGTAATGTGATATTCTGTAAAGTGATACTTTACAATGTGATATTTTGTAACAATTGTAAGTCGCCCTGGATAAGGATGTCTGCCATGAAATAATAATAATAATAATACGTACATATTCCACATGTATTTATAGGTCTTGAGATCCTACATGTCATTTTTTAGAGTATAATATGAACAGCAACATGATAGAAACAGATCAATGTATACCTACATCCTACACTGGCAGGGATTTCATCTTCATCATTGAGGTAAGTTCTTGTTTTGACGTCTCCTCCTTTCCTTTATGTCTTACCCTTAACAAAATGAAAAACAAAAGCTTTACAAAATCATAACAGCAATTTTCAGTCAGATGTGAAAATGTTATGTGAGAACTTCATATATCAAAAAGCCCATTATGGTATATTTATTTAACTCTATGCCTAATAGCGTATTGCTGGTGAGAGGTATACTAATAACTCTAATCAAAGACAGATTATGACAGAAAAATAACCATTGAGTTTGGAAACTACTTTTCCAGCTATTTTGGACAGACCATGGAAAATGCTATTTGGAGGCCTTTCACTTCTAAAACAAACCATTGATCAATTTCAAAATAATGAGTATGTCTTAACTAAACTGTTTCTAAAAGGTTTTTCTATCATTATTTAGATCTTTTTAAATGAAATCTTAAAATGGCCAATAACTGAGCTTTAACTGGAACATATAGACTGCCACCACTGTATATCCAGCAGGTTACGTTAAAGCAGACATTAGTAACACCTCCCTCCCATAAGAAGAAAACGTATCAGATTACACTGAAGGGATGACAACATTTTGTTTTTCATGAAGATATTTTTGCATGATTTACCAGTATTTGAGCTAAAAATCCAGCAACATCAACACTGAAAAAACAAAAAAAATTCCACAGCATTTTAAAGTAGCTTGGTACATTTTTGGGATGCTCAGTGAGAAAATGTAAACCTGCGCTCAAATATATGTCTGAAGCGATCATGCACACTATTTTACAGAAGCCTGGTGAAATAGGTGACTTGGTATCTTCTTTTTTCTTGCATCTATTGTTATAAACACTATGGCAAATACTCCACCAAAAAGACAGTATCACACCACATCTTACCAGATCAAAATGGCAAAAAAAGCCAACAATGCCAGAAAAACTCCTCCCAAGGTACCAAGAGAGACGAGTAGAGCCAGCTTCTCATACTGTTCTTCGCTTTCAACTAAATGGACAAAAACACATGCACATTATTAATAAAAGCAAATAAAGTTATCAAATTAGTGTCATCAGTCCTCCTCTCTGATCATTTTTTATGCTTGCGTGCCTTTCAAAGTGTTTTTATACAGGGACACAAATATAAGTGATACGTTTCTTTTGATGCTCAAATATAAGTGATACATTTCTTTTGATGCTATATATATATATATATATATATATATATATATATATATATATATATATACATACACACACACACACACACACACACACACACAGTGCCGAATTACAAATGGTACATTGAAATTTCGTTCTGTTTGATATTTTATTTTTAAACACTTAAACTCAAAATCAATTATTGTAAGGTGACATTGGTTTTATGTTGGGAAATATTTTTAAGAAAAATAAAAAACTGAAATATCTTGCTTGCATAAGTATTCAACCCCCACACATTAATATTTGGTAGAGTCACCTTTTGCTGCAATAACAGCTTTAAGTCTTTTGGGGTAAGTATGTACCAGCTTTGCACACAGTGTCAGAGTGATTTTTGCCTATTCTTCTTGGCAGATTTGCTCCAGGTTGTTCAGGTTTGTTGGATGACGCTTGTGGACCGCAATTTTCAAATAGTGCCACAGATTCTCAATTGAATTCAGATCAGGACTTTGACTGGGCCACTGTAGGGCATTCACCTTTGTGTGTGTGTGTGTGTGTGTGTGTATATATATATATATATATATATATATATATATATATATATATATATATATATATATATATATATATATATATATATATATATATATATATATATATATACACAGTGCCTTGCAAAAGTATTCAGACCCTGACCAATTCTCTCATATTACCGAATTGCAAATGGGGTTTAGGGGGGTTTATGAGGTCATGGATTGTGTGTATGAAACCGGCGGCTCAGTTTTAACAGTATATATTCTGTTTTGTCTAACTGTTTGTTTTGACCATTGTGCCTGTTTATTTTGTTGATTATTTATTATTAAAGTGTGCTGAAGCACGTTAAACAGCCTTACCAGTGACTTCATCCTGTCACAGACACAAAATAAAACAAATCTTGTGATGCTGGTAACCTGTCCTTCCCCATTTTGTATATTTAAATATCATACCAATTTATTAGTGTTTCTGAATAAAAGCTACACTAATACGTTTAATTGTCTTAACAGTGTATCTACATATTATACAGCCAGTTTATTTTAGTGTGAGCTGATTACTGTAACTTGACAATGGTTTCAATGCCTCAATTTATTAGCAGAGACAAGCCTACTTACTCACAAAGTGGTTTGGATTCAATAAGTTATTTACAATTTTCAAAACATTTTAGCTAAGTGAAGAAATAATTTTTTCCTACTAACTCTAGATGTATATTAATCATCTGTAGAAATGTTTACATGTGCAATGTCTTCTGAAATTTAGACATGCATTCAACAACATACTTCTTACTGTAAAAATACCTTCAATAATTGAAGTATACATATTTGGGTCCTGTGTCAAAAAAAAAGAAAAAAAATGCAACTGTTTCCTAATAATTTGAAATTAGTTTAATTTTATTTATTTATTTAAGTTCATGCCTGTCGGTTACTGTGCGTAAACCTACAGTAATCGGAATGTGAGCTGTGTACAGCTAAAATTGCAGGTAGCTTAATGATGATACACTAATAATGACCTAATAATTATTTTACCTTCAAATTCCCTTTTGCAGTAAAGTATAGTGCATATAAGTACAGCATTGTCATTGTCACAATAAAAGCAAACTTGTTTTTTTTTTTCTTAATGTTTCTCCTTTTACATAAAGGAACTTGTGCTAAACTAGGTTTTACATCAGTGATCTGCAATAACAGCACAATATTAAAATACCTGAACAGCTTTTATATTTCCAGTGGGAATCATAAAACCATTTCAATACATGCAATATAAATTTACAGGACAATAAGACATCATTGACTTATTCAGGTGGTGTTTTATGTACCAGCATACACAGTTAATTTTTTTTATTATGAAGGTACTACTAATGTAAGGCATCCAATAAGTTTAATCACTTCATTATACTGTTTCACCAAATCTGTTTTTTTTTTTTTTCCTTTTCTTTGGTTGTATATTTAGAAAAGGTTTTGGCCCTACCTACCGTATATTATTCTGCAACATAACCAGAACCACAACATTATTTTGGCCCAGTCACCTTGCGACCTATTAATAAAACTCTAAATAAACACAGTACAATCATGTGCATTTAAAAAGGAGTAATTGGTTTCCCGGGTTCATGTTTGTTGAAACAGTTTGTAAAGATGAAAGGTTTAATTTTCTAATATAGGATGTTTCCTTTGGCACTAAGTGTAACTGCTGATGGTGAGCTTCGATCCCACATTCTTTTTTTCTTTTTTTTTCCATTGCTTTTTTCAAAATGTCTGCTGTAGTGCACTGGGGTTTGAGATCTTTCCTCTAAATCAGTCATTCCCAACCTTGGTCCTGGGACCCACTTTGTCTGCTGGTTTTCATTCCAAATGAGCTCTCAATTACTTAATTAGACCCTTAACTGAAATGATAATTTGCTTAATTGCACTTGTCAGCTCTTAAACAGTTGCAGAGTTCAAGTTACTTATAAAATGTTATCGCTAACTTGAAATCTGCAACTGTTTAAGAGCTCAGTTCAATTAAGGGTCTAGTTAAGTAACTGAGAGCTCAGTTGGAATGAAAACCAGCAGACACAGGGGGTTGAAAACCACCTCTCTAAATCACTGCGGGAAGAGCGATTAAAAAAAATAAATGGATCGTTTGACAATGTGGGCAATAATTCTTACACTATCTGCACTAGAGCGGACATTTTTAAAAGAGTTTTGAAAGAAGACTAAAGTTATAAGTGTAAAAAGTTGTCAGGATGTTAATAATGAAAAGAATAATTACAGGTACATTATTTAAACAGTTGTAGCAGCACGTGGGGACGTGTAACGCTGTGTGTTTCGGAACCCCGCTACTTACTCTTCAAGCTTTACACTTTACATGACAGTTCACTATATTTCTATAACATTACCAGTTTCACCGGTCTGATAAAAAACTTTGCATTGGTTTAAGTACTTAACAGTCATATTGTATTAACATTTACCTTTCGATTCTGAAGTTGAAGAATAATCTGTATTTTCTGTCTGACTCTGTGTATTGCTTTCAGATTCCTCTGGTTTAAGAGTTGGTTCTAATGTACAAAACACAAATGTGGTTAGTTTATATGTTGGAAGTGTGTAATTTTCTTCCAACTGTTTAAAGAAATTTTACAGAAAGTTGATCAAATCAAACCAACAAGTTACTGAAAACATTCTCTTCTGCTACACTGAACAATAGATGGTTCGCTTGATCACAGGGATACCTGTACTATACATGAATATATTTGATTCATTCAGTACAAAATGTTCTAGTAGATTCCACACTTCGAATAGCATCTCTTGTGTTCAGAATATTGTTTTGATTACCTGGCTAGGGGACTGAATAACAATTTTGAACATTTTAGAGTAGGATTACATGTATGTATAGATTCTCCTAGAAGCATGATGTTCCTGGAGAATTTATCCCTTGAAAAAGCAACAATGTGCACCTTATATGTACCCAAGATGACAATAATAACGATAATTAGTATAAAGTAAATAGACATGTGTTGTACCTCTATAAATAAATAATCTGTTCTTTCTGGGATTCATTTAAGTTTTCCATACAGTTGGCAGGCACTGTGTACAAAGATGCTTACCAAGCCAAGGAAAAGTTTTGATTTCAGTGCTCCATTCGCTCCAGTTTCCGTTATCCAATAAATCCATTGCTCTCACTTGGATTATGTGAAAATGACCAGCTAACACATCTGTTAATTCTATCGTGAGATGTGCTGTTTCCACCTGTGTTACATAAATAAAACAGATACTAGCGCACAGATGCATAAACCAACCAGCTCAAAACAAACCTACATGCTCCTGCTCACGAACTTCCTAAACTGAAGTTAAATTAAAAACTAAATAAAAAATAAAATACAATAATTCTTTCAAGGTAGTATATTATTGTATTTTTCTAGACTGTTCTACTAAATCAGCTATTTTAATGTACAGAATGTTTGCTTTTTTAAGGTATGTTAGCTTTTTAAATGGACCTGTATATAAACCTAAAAGGCGGAGATAACTCACTACAACAACATGAAGCTATGTTTTGTCCAGCAGTGGCATTATTTCAAAATACAAGATTTTGAATTTGGATATACTGATTAAATAAAGCTACCAGGTGGTTTCATGAATAGCAAAATACTTATTTACTTCATTTCCTTCCACCTATTTATACAAAAGTATTGAAATACATTGTTTTCAAAGTCTGTTTGTTAAAACAGTTTTGATAGTCACTACACTATTTTAGACAGTTGTAGTGTTCTTTAATAACAATCTGGTAAAGTTATCAAGCCTTAATTATAAACTATTCTTTAAATAATGGTATTCTTGAAAAATGGTAAAATATATAATAATAATAAACGTCTATCCTCATATTTTCTGTTATATGAAATCGAGATAACACCTTGGTTACAATACTTCCCACTTGATTAGCCACATACAGTAGAGAACCCCTAAAACAAACTTCAAGTTTACAAATACAGCATAAGCTTTTATGTTAGTTACTAACTCCAACCCACATCTATTACTACATTATCTATCACTTTACTAACTGTTTTAGTCATTTATCTACATTATTTACATATCGAATCAGGATATCAGAAGGGGGACCAACCAAATGAAACACATATTCCATCTACTGGAATAGCTGATGCACTCGCTACTTGTAGGGAATGCGTTGTGCTTGCTCTGTATTCAAAGCAGTCCCTATGTTACCATCTTGCACAAAGCTGCAAAGTGGAAAGGAAACATAAAGAAGAACTAAAAACAGAGTATGCAAAACGACTGAAACATTTTCTTCTATAACGTTCCAGCTGTATTCCTTTTTTTGTCCAGCAGTTTCTGTTTTGGCACTTGTCAACAAAGGGCAAACAACTGAAACCTCAGCATTTGTCATCTGACCACCAACCGCAGGGAATTGACCTGCTAAAACTCACCACAGACCAGGACCGTGATTCCACAGGCTTGTACTGGACCTGAAACCTCAGGGGGAAAGAGCTCTCTTTGGGCCAGGTGGACGGATACTCCCAGTACACTCGCAGTCTTCTTGGGAAACCATGGACAGGCTCTGCTGAGACTCGCTCTGGGGGATCTGGTTTCACTGCAGCACAACAGAACACAGTTAGGTCAGGAGCGCTACGCAAAGCCAAGGCTGCACTACTGACCACAACAAGCAGAAGCTTGCCATTTGAACCACCAGGCAGTCGTTGCTCATAAGCAGATAATAAAAGAGGCAATTAGGGGTGGCTTGGCATATTATAATCTCACTCCTTGAGGAAAGGGAATGTTTGCCACCTAATGTAGCATATAATATGGGACAACCTTCCTCAAGATAACTGAGTGGGCATTTAGTTATAAAAAATGAGGTTATGCTAGCTAATAAATCAGAAATGTCTGCCAAAAATTGTGTTGCAATCCGTCAAACCCATTGAGAGCCACAGGCTACAAATGCTTAGGGATAAATGATGATCAGTATAAAGAAGGGACTTATACTGTCAACGCACTAGTAATTAGAGATAATTTTTCATAATTACAGTAATTTCTGCAGTACATTTAAAAAAGGTTGCATTCAATAATGAGCAAATCCAGACACAATGTAAACGTTATATATTCATTTAAAGCAGGTGTAATGCATTTTCACACTATAATTAACAAACGTATGTAATTAGTGCAGCTACAATCCATAGGCTTATATGCCTCTGTTATTGATAAATAGAAATCAGCTGTCATATCCGGCTTTGAAAATGGACAAACACTTCCGGCATTTAAGTATGAAAATTCCTCAGAAAAAAAGGATAACTAGTAGACACTCCCTCCATTTAAGCACGCAAGTACAGTATCATTATTATTAAGCTAACATATTACAACAAATCATCTGAGCGATTTTCATAAACCTTAACGAAAAAAAAAAACAATTTGAAAAAACACTTATTTTCCGAGAATCTTACCCAAGTTTTATTTGTAGTTCTAAACTATTTAATTGCTCACATAACTGTAGTGTTGGCATATTAGCAAATTGGTATTTTTCCATTTATGTATTTATGGCTAGGCCAAAAATACAATGTTTTCTTTTTTCTGTACAACATAAAACACTGTACAAAAAGATTAGATATTGTTTAAGAAAAAAACAAAGACAAGACTCAATAAAGGATTCTGAATTCTAAGCCTGAAATTAAACTTGTTTGTAAAAAACATTAAAAAAGCAGTACTCAAGTTTACCAACTTACCAATATCATGGAACTGTATTCTAGACAAGGTAAATGTGGATCCAAGAGGGTTCACTTCAGTGATGTTAACCACGTAAGAAGAGTGCCAATTTCTTGGGTTTTTTATGGTGCACACATTTGTTCTGGAGAAGTCCTGATGACATGTCTCGCTTGCTTTAGAGGCATGCCTAAACAGAACAAAATAGTGGCATTATTATTAATATCAATAACTAAATACATACCTTTTTTGCTTGTTTTGTGAAGAGTTTAACATGGGACAGAAATGGGCAAGGCAAACATTATGTCCACCATTTGGGAACTATAAAATTAAATAGCCGGATTTGAAAGTCGACATCAAAGCATGAAAAATAAAAGCTCTTGGAAATGTTTTCCATTGTTTTGTGGTATGTTTTATTTCTATTTCAAAAGTACTCTTTGGCATCTGTTATGAAGCACAGTATAACAGAGTTGAAGGATGGACAACTTGTTGCTTTAATTCAGCCATACTTTCAAAAGTAGATAAACAACATGTGACAGGGAAGAGGCCCTGCACGTGTGTTCTGTCGAGTGGGCAGGGAAGGAGTTCATCTCTCCCTTCCAACTCCACGTGAGAATGTGGCTGGAGTGAATAATTGAACAATTGATGATTAATTAGGTTGTGTCGGGAGGAGTTTTGGTATGGTATGAACTGTGTTGGTGAGACCGTGAGTGAAGGTAATGCCCAGCCTGACAATAAAAAGGATTTGCATTTTTGTACTGTCTAAAACTTTAGTTTTGGCCTTTGTGACTTTTTCTTCTGTCTCTGGGTCTGCTTCCTGACATTCACTAGCTTGGGCTGTGACGCTATCCTTTCACACAACGCAAGCTAGCACTCTTGTTTATGTATTATCAAAAAACCTTTATAGAATATTAATATTATTATTATTATTATATTGCACACAGCTGGCATTTGATTTGTAGAGACAAGAGACCAAATTAAAAAGGTCCCGACATTAATTGTGCCTAATTTTCATTTGGAGTGGAAGAGAGCCGTCCACAGCACAATATCATGAGCATGCTTTGTGATGCCTGCCTTGGCATGAAAAGCTTTAGAAGTCCAGTTTAGTTTGCTGTTGATATTTATAGAGTTCATCTTATTGAAATAGAAAGCTGTCAAAAAAGTGGTCTTTACTATCCCACTTCCAGGCATGTATTGCTGATTTACCATTTGCCTAATGAATATCACCCAATGGTTCCATCCCTCTGTCAGACAGCAAGTTTACAATAATGTTAAGTTGCTGGGCTGTAAACAAGATTTTTACAACAGCAAGTTAAAGGTTATTGGGGATGTGAAACCAGCAGTTACAGTAATACATCAATACAGGGTTTCCTAGTTAAAGCAGATGTTCGAGAGAAGAAACTGAATAAATTACAAACAGAATGATCTTTGAATCATTAAACACACTACTCTTCAGCTGAATAGCAGCTAACACTTGCTGTTCTTTCTTCGCATATAGCCAAGTGTATATACAGTGTCAAACATTATGGGCTACTGCCTTGCACACATTGTGAACTCATCATGGAATGTGTTGTGTTGGACTGATGAACAAGACCCTTGGCAGGCAAAAAGAACCAAAACGTGCAGTCCCTAGCATTCTCACACTGTGTCCACAAAATGGAGTCTGCTGTTTAATGCTAGTGATTATTTCTGGTAGACTTCACCCACCCCTTATTTGTTATATGAGACTAATCACGGTGCCCTGGAGTACCCTATGCAAAATCTCCATCTTTATCAAATTATTTATTTTGAGCAGGAGGCACAAGTACGTGCAGCAAAACCATTAAAAACATATTTTAACACTAAGACGTACTGTATGTATTTAGATATGTTTTAAAATATTTTTTTTCACTTCAAATACTTTGAAACTCAAAATCTGTAAGTAGGCTATCCCACTGGAGTCGCTTCTGCTAATATAACTGAGACTGAAACTTGTACCCTGTCGCTGGCAGTTTCCTGCAAAACCATTATTCAAATACATGAATAAATTCAGACTAAATTAAAATAAACCGCCTAACAGCAGAGTTTCATAACATTAAATCAATGCTTAAACCAGAATGTTTTCCGCAACTGCCTGGGAAATTCCTAACAAACTGTCATTGTACCCGACATATTTCGCACTGCACATTTTTACTTAACACACATTTTAAAATTATTATAAGATTGCTACAGTAATAATTGGCCAAAATTTGAAATATGAAATGACCAGCTGGTTTTAAGCAATGCAGCTGGCCTATATCACTACTGTAGCACTTACTTTAGCATTAAGAGTTACAGAAAAACAAATAAAAAACAAATAAAAAACGTGACTGAAGGAGATACTGAATTTACACCTTCACTGGAGAGTTTTAATATTTGTATTTGGCAAATTACAGGTCATAAATTGTTGTTGGGAGAATGTCTTCTTTTCAGGATTTTACATAAATACGCACATTTCTCATGCACTTGAGACATCGTAACTATTCAGCACTACAAACATGTAAATTATCTGATCATCACCCAGTTTTGGAAATGCTCCCAAAGGAAATTGTCTAAGTATGAAGTAATTGAGTTCCTGCTTATACTGAAGCAATCCAGTCTTTCAAGGGCAAAATGCCAACTATGGGTTGGAATAAGAGTTGTAACGAGTCACCAAAATTGGGACTCGAGTCGAGTCATTGGGGAGTAAAAACTTGAGTCGAGTCGAGTCTTTGACATGCCAAGCTTGAGTCGAGTCAAGTTGAGTCACCAATCTGGCTCAAGTCACTTCAAGTGATTAGGTCTGAGAGTTCAAGATATCTTGATTTAATCAGATTAGTTTTACAGGAAATTAGCAATCTATACATAAAATAAAAAAAATATATCTGTTAAAAATACAAAATTAGGATGCACAATAATGTGGTCATACTTGCCCCACTTATGTTCACCATTAAAAGTCCACGGTTTCTGCTTTGTTTTTGTCTTTCCATTTTGGTGAATCTGATTCTTTGATCTATTTATAAGCGCATTTATCCACTGTATAAAGACCCCTTCAGTTGGGTTGGATGTTTAGCAATGAATGATACCACAAAACAAAGAATATATCTAAATATTTTCTCACTTTTCAACACTGACACCCCCTTATAATTTAGTTTCAGATACATTAACCAAATGAAAGGCACTTTGGTTGCATTTAATTTCATGTTGAGATATTACTTCAAGGTTTTAACACATAGGAGACAAATAGAAAAATAAAGAAACTGAGGCAAAATTTTATAGAATTTTAGTAACAGATATTGTTTCACAAAAGCACAAAGCATTCTAATGGCATAACACAATACTGTACTGAAAAAAGTACAAAAACAAATTAATCTTTTAAACTTTAATATACATATGCATAAAACGTCAAGTTAAAGTTTTATGTATACATACGTTAAAGTATAAGATGTGACCGAAGGAAAAAAAAACCCAAAACAAACAAAAAAATGTTTTAAACCTTAGTTAAAGTCTTTAACAAAGATTTTAAACACAAACCACTAGTTTTACAGATTAGCACTGACCTTGGACAACATAATATTAATATTAGGTAAACTTCCAAATGTTTATAATTTTTATTAGTTTGCATTAGCTTAACAAATGTGTACTGTAAACAATGTTTTATTCTGAATTTAAAAAATAGCTACAAAGCACCAACTCCCTCAAGAGATATAGTGACCATAAATAAACAGATAAAATACATACATACATTAAATAAAAAGAGAATAGTGAGCACCAAATATCTATTTGTGTGCTAACAAACCCTGAAAAATAACTCCTAATCAGTGCTTTTCTGCCATGTTGTTTAATTTGCTCTGGCATTGTACCTGAGTTTTTAATTAATCCTGATTCTTATTTTAGCCTTTGAAAAAGACTAAAAACCTACCGGTATAAATTAGTGGTAGTTACCGGTGCTGTGATTTGAATTTGGTTTATTCATATTGTCATTTTACAGTGCTGGTAGGATGCAGCCTGCTTGTTTCTCTCCCGGTCGACTGTATAATTATTAAAAGCGAACTCCACCACTGCAGGTACTTTTAGTGTACTATCCATGTTGTTGTTGTTTTGTTTTTTTCGTGTCTGTGACAAAACTCAAAAATCACAATTTTCCTCAGGATTTTCTGTGATCAGTGATCAGAAATCTGTCTTAGCTTCCCGCCTACACATTTTGATTCCAGGGATCCCTGCTGCTTGTGACGTTATGATCACAGAACATTGCTATAGGCTAGAAAGGTGTTTCTATTTCTTTAGCAATGGTCTTAACAACCATAGCAGGAACCTGTTTATGTACAAAATGACAAGACAAGATGACAAGACAAGATGACTGTGTGTGTTAGAGAGGGGCTGCAAGTATTGAAAATGAAATAAGGTTGTTATTGACTTTATCATAAAGACAATGACTCGAGTCAGATGGAGACTTTTTTGAGCGACATTTTTTGAGCAGGGAGTCGAGTCAAGTCGAATCATTTCATGGCAATGACTCGAGTCACGAAAAATTGTGACTTGATTCCGCGTCGAGTCAAGTCATTGACTCGAGTTATTACAACTCTGGTTGGAATGAAGTTAAAGGTTTTAAAATCCATATTATTCACTCTGCTGTTCATTATCCTTTCCTCTCCTCACTTCATCACTGGTTGGTGTAAATTTTCATAACAAATACGCTCTTTACAAGTATGCCACAAGACCAGACAATGATGATGGTAATTGCTGAAATGTTTGTTTACAGGTCCATTGGCAGGTTTGACAGAATACATGGAATTTGAATGTATTCTTTAAAAGAATGAATCTCCCACCTGAAGGTTGTGATGTACTCAGTAGGCAGAAATGTCTTCACATTTTGCTCCCAGGAACAGCAGATGTTGTAGTAATTTGCTGCTATGCAGTGGACTCTCAGTAATGCTGGAGCGTCTGTGTGTTTAAATGAACAACAACAAATGAACACTGCTAAGTTTCAAGGGTTTTCAAATAACCCCAACATATCCTTACATTTTCTAAACATAGAAAAACACAACAAAATACCCTATGTGAAGATAGCGTCCTTATATCTCAATGTAGTGGCCCTGTATACATGTTTCAGGGCATTTGCATTACTAGGTTGCAGTTTGCCTTGCTGTTGCACAGCTCTATCTTAGAAAGTAAGAGGGTACTCGCCCTCTGAAAAAAAAAAAAAAAAACACACATCTATGGATTTTTAGAGAATCATATTATATTGCAGTGTACACGCTGTAACAACTTAGTTATTGCTAATATTACACCATTAAGATACACTTTTAGCCCTTTATAAAGGGCCCCTGGCCTTTTGGAGCTTTAAGACAGGATAGTACTTCAAGTGGTTTTATTGTAACATTAGTAGACCAACATTAGCTCTGCGAAACCAGCTAAAGATTACTTTTTACATAAAAAAGGCCTGCATATTAGTTCCCTCCGTGTTATTTTGTCCTAAACATTTAGTCCCACGGTGAAACTAACTGATGTCAACCATGATAAAAGGAGAACTGTTAAAGTAAATGTGATGATGTGTTGCAGACACAATTCTCTCAGCCTTGTGCAGAAATAAACATAGTACAAGGCGCCTTTACAGATAACCTACACTGCTATTCTGCTGTGCTGCATGCTGAGTCATGCAGAGTGTCTGGTAAATGTTTAATTTGCATGACAGAGCATTTAAAAACTTACATAAGTTGCAGACAGATGGGGCCATACTGCATTTTGACTAACTACAGTACAAATACAAACATAATTTTTCTGAGAGGAATAAAAAAAAGAAACAACTTAGTTATTGCTAATATTACACCATTAAGATACACTTTTAGCCCTTTATAAGGGGCCCCTGGCCTTTTGGAGCTTTAAGAGAGGATAGTACTTCAAGTGGTTTTAGTGCTGTGGTAAATATTATACTCCCAAGTATCCAAACTTGGAAGAAATGTATGGAAAGTCCAAATCCAAATCTGGGAAGCAGCTCAAAAACTATATGTGCCAAATCGAGCAATCTTTATTTGAAGACATATGAAGCTTGAGATCATCCATATAATTATAACCCACCAAGTCAGCACAGTTAAATATAGGACTTTCTCTCTTTAATAGTGGTTCAAAGTAGTTTTGAAACTAAACATATTCACTTAACAAAAGGGACTATTTGCAGTTCCAGAGCAATAGGACAATGCAAACAGGAAAATGAATGCCTGGCTTTGTCCTTGCTGGTTTTAAAAATAGTTTACAGATGTTTGTTTTTTCTTGACTTGAAATAACTTAACAGAAAGGTTCGGAAACAGCTTGAAACTTTATAATGCTGCCAAATATTCTTATCTCAAATTATTCAGTTCTAAGATGTGATTTAAAAGAAAAACAGGACAGCTTCAAATGCCTTCTTTGTTTATGTTATTATATAAACTTAATTATCCACTGGGGACATATTCTTTTTTGAAAGTTTAAGCAGCTCATCAATGCTGGGCTGACATATTGCAGGCTGTAGGACATAGAAGGCAGTGCAATTTGGTGTGCACAGTAGGTGCGGCAGCCACCTATGCATCAGAGGTGTTGTCAGATGTCATTTTAGAAACCTGTTGTGGTCATGTAATAGCATCAGTGGTATCACCTGTACTCCTTGAAGTTACCTGTTGTCTTTGTGCTATACAGCACTGTCCTGTCATGACTACTTTTGTTTCTTCAGGTTAGTCAGTCATCAAAAACACAATAAAAAAACAAACAAAAAAAAAAAACAACGAAAAAACATTACTGTGTCTACTTTAAATGACTGAACAAAAACATGAAAAATATGCTCAAAAATAAAATATTTGAGACGAATAATCTTTTATAAAAGTGTACCACAGTAAAAGCATAGCAAAGTGTAATAAAGCCCAGTGAAAGCATGGTACAAACATAGGTAAGCATTGTAAAGAATAGCGAGGCATGGTAAAGTATATTAACAAACATGGCAAACCAGGATAAGCTATGGTCAATGCATTGCATAACCCTGGGAAAAGCATGGTAATTTGGCTGGAAACTGGATTTTTTTGTCTTTACCCTTACACTGATGACCAAGTAATAAGAAAAGTACAGCTCTTGATCTATATAAAATAACACTAAATCCAAGTGCTCAACAATAAACAGTCTCTCTCACAGCTTTCCCTTCAGGAAACCAAAGACTGTTGGGAACTTCCCTTCCTCTTGCCAATAGACCATGGCATCTAGAAACTTACTGCACAACACTAAATCAGTGGCTGTTTAAAGATACAGAAAGTGGCTCAGAACCTGTAGTATTGTGTGTGTTCCGTGTTGGGGGTGGGTTTTACAGTTAAACAGCTTTAAGCAATCCATTGTTTTCTAGTTTTCTAAGCATGCAAAAACATTAAGTATGTTGTCTTATTTTCAGAAAAGCTAGTTTCCAAGTTTCCAAGCTAGTTTAGAGCCATTGTAACATGTCTGTTAACTTTACGTGCAGCTGAAGCTATTGTCAATTGCTCAGTGATAACTAGGGGTCTACTTAAATCGCGGTAAATTTACGTATTTTTCACAGATAAGTTGCAGAATAAAATTAAGATTTCGTGGACATTTCACGGACCTGTTTAAACATTAAATAAACCTAAGTAGACAGTATTTCAGAACAACTATAAAACCTAAAAATAGTGATGCTTGCTTCCTTACTAAAACAGAGTGCTGTTATCTGTTAAAGGCAAGCATGCAACTTCCCCCCGCAGTTGACTTGCCCATGCATTGAAACTGCACGTCTGCATCCACTGAATTGTTATGAAGTGCAATGCAACGCTTTGCCAAGTTATACAGATGTGGAAATAGATTAGAAACAGCCCCAAAACTCGGTTACCCAAGGACATCTGGCATGCTGTAATAAAAAGGCAATGTATGCAGCACGTCCGTTGTCATGTTATTTGTCCCATCCAATAATTAGTTTTATTAGTATCAAGTCAAAGCAAAAAATATGCAGCAGGTTGAAGCATGGTGTTTGTGCTAGATCGTTTTAGTACTGATTTAACTTGTCGACAGGAATACTTTTTGGGCTGACTTCAGTTTGGTTTCTGAAAGCTGTTTATTTTACGTTCTGTTCAGCAGCTTTTGTAGTAGCCTTTTGTTTAATGTGTGATTCTGAAACTAAATAGCGATCGATCGTATTTTCTCCAAAGACACATTAAGATATGCTAGTTTCTTTGGGAAATATCTTGAAACTATCATCAGCTGAAATATACTTTGCTTTTCTTGTCGTCCATTTCTACTATTTCACATCCAATGCTGAAAACTAGATTTTAGCAACCTAAATGAAACCAGTTTGTCCCACCCCTTGTTGTACAGTACAGGTCACAGAAAAGCAGTAAAGACGCACCGATATGCTGATTAAAACTTCATTGTCATTTGAAATTTGAATAGTAAAGAGGAACGTTAACTGCTTTGGAGATTTTTTTTTTTGAAATGTTATTTGTGGACGTTTTCTGTTTGTTTTTTCCTTAAGTGCAATGCACACAGGACGGCGAAGGAATAAAAAAAGGGCTAGCTACAGAAGGAAGATAGGTAGTAGTTTGCGTGCATTGTGCAGTAGTTCATTTAAACAAGGTTCTCTCTCTCTCCCTCTGGTATGCATTGGCCCTTAAAAGAGGTGAATTTCGCAGTGACCCCTCAATTTCACGACTTCCGCAAAATCTGCGAAATCGCGATTTAGGTAGACCCCTAGTGATAACCACTGCAGAAAATGGGTATCATAGAAAAAACATAACGCTACATGCAAAAAACTGGCCAATAAATGGTGTACTATATCATGACTATAACGAATTCCTAAACAAAATGAAGAAAGTTGGGAAGGATATACAGGGTGATTGGAAAGTACGTTTACACATCAATAATATGGTGCGTTAATGTGGTAAACTTACTTTCTAATCACCCTGTACATATGCTGTTATTACCTTTGACCAGATATGAAGCTCAGCTGAGCCTTGAATTCTTAAACAAAATTACTGATGATAAAATAAAACACTTTCATCCCAGAGGCTGCACTGGGAAATTACAGCTCCTGGACCTAGGCTGAAAATTGGGTTTTGAAATGGCAAGAAATTTGGCAGTGATAACCCAACAAACCTGGTCCAGCAAAAAAAGTTTTAAGACATCTGAATGAACGGTTCTTTGTAATACAGATAATTGTAATACTCAATCTCTAAAACATGTTTTTTTTTAAACCCTTCAATATGTACAGAAAAGCACTTCATAACAGGTCTACATTGTGTACTATCAAAGGTTAAGATGAGACCCTGCTTTATTCTAAACAACACGCTTCCTTTGGATACAAACATCACGGGGATTAAACTAGAAACCCTCAGGATGTGGGTAAGTCAATTAAGCTCCAGCTTGCATGTACCAGTGACTTACATCCAAGCCTCAGTGCTGTGGCTCTCAGGAGCTGCCCCTTCTTGTCGTGACAGCTGTAGTTGCCTTCCATTGTGGAGTCTGAACTGGTTAGGATGAGATTCCCGTTCTGTAAGACTACAAACGGGGAAGCAAGTCGAGTGCCATTCAGTCTCCACTCCACTGCAGAGCTGTCAAAAAGAGGAATCAAATGAAAATTAAATCTAAATTTGTATTGGCTCTCCATGTAAGCTTAACCATTTTCATTGGCAAATAAGTGTCGATTTTGGTTTCAACTTTCTAGCAGTCAGCATATTATTATTATTAATAATAATAATAATAATAATAATAATAATAATAATAATAATAATAATAATAATAACAACAACAACAACAACCACTAATCCACAACTAGTTTTTTTTTTTTTTTCTGAAGATGCTGCCATTGTCAAACATTTTACATAATACAATACCCTTACCCATATGGAAAAGTACCTACATACCCATTTCTGGAAGCACTGCACCAAAGAGTTACATTTGATCCTATTTTTCCATACTGGACACCTGAAACTTGGCAAGAAAGAGCAGATAGTTAATAGAGCTAACTACAAACCAGGCAAGCCCCTGTGAATAGCACAGTGTATGCCCCTAGAGAGCATAATTCTGCTTTGTCAGACCTTACTTAGCACTTAATCCAATCCCTGACCTTGGATTAACATCACACTACTTTTAAAGTGACAAGTAAACTGATAACTCAAGGATACCAGTTCTTTTTGGGAGCAGTAGAAGGACAATAATAATAATAAAAAAAAACCTGAAAGTCTTTATTCATGCTCAGTCCTCATACAGACCATTTGCTTTTCTCAATCACTTTTAACTGAAGGAAAGATTTGCAATTGATATTGTAGTAGTATGGTTTAATAGTATGACAGACAAGTATCAAACAGGCTCACAAGTGGATATACAGTACTACAATTAGCAAAATGAGGGGTCATTATTAACATAAACACTGTAAAGAACTGGGAGAAGAATTGTTGTTTGTCCAGATCAAACTGTATTACCACCTGCAAATAAAAATAGACCAGCTTCCCCTGAAACTGTGTACTTTGAATACTAGAAGTACTAAACTGAAAGTGTGAACTTTGTGAATCAATAATCTGTTACAAAAAAACCCACCAAATATAACTCATTACATTATTAGAGTGCATTACTGTAAAGATCATAGTAGAACCATTAGCAGACCACAGCACCATAATGGTACTGCTCCTTCTACAGATATGGTAGCATAACACTGCAGTGTATCACTAGAGCTTATTAGAAGCAGGCTGTTCACTTTCTTAGACAGCCTTTTTCTTACATGCTCACATTGTGCAACATGATTTTCGCATGAATAATCCTTGATTCAAATTAAAACTGAACGCTGTCTTACAGTAAAGTCTGACTGATAACTTTTGAGCAACTGGTTGACAAAGATCTGGCTATTCCTGACTTGCTATACAATATCATACATTGCTTTTTCTGTTTGTGAACAGATAAGTAGGCCTGCAAGAATTGTGATATATGGCCTTCTTACACTGACAGTCCTACAAGGGAAAATGCTCTTTCCAGCGCACAAAACACAATTATTTGCATTCTGGCAGTGTCTTTGCCAGAGGCTGTTTAGATACTGAAAAGGCCTATAGAAAAATTAAGAAATTAGTCACCTGTCTTTTTCTTTATAAATATATTAAAACATAAAAAAATATATATTCCACACATGATTACAGCTCACACACATAAAAACAGCTACTGTGAAGTTTAATTTATAGTGTGCTGTGTGACCAGTGCCGACTTACTTTCATTCGTCCATATTTCTGCCTTGACAGGGATGGAGATAAGGGATGTGATTAGAGTGATGATCACAATGCCTGGACATGATGCAAAACCAGTCATCTGCAGAAAAAAAACAAAAAAAACATTGTGGCCCTTTAATTACACACCCTGACCCTTGGAACACAGCAACAAGAAATTACTCACCCCTGAAATAAGCTATTACTAAATCTGATACTATTCTCAGTAGGAATGGATTGTTCTGGTTACCCAACGGACACCTTCAATGAATGTCTGTGATTACTCATCAACACAAAAATCTATTTATAGGCCTTCTGTTTTAGAAATTCAAACTCTGGAGTTCAAGAAATATATTTGAACATCACAAACAGGTTTAAAACCAAATGCATATAAAATCATGGCACACAGAGCCTGTCCATCTTTGACTTATCTTAACAAATGCATTGGCAAATGTATTATATGTATAAAGTAGTGGATTCTTAGTTTAGTTTTGTGTTAAATTTGTAGTACATAGATGCCTCCCCAAGATACTGCCTCATTGTGCTGCTCTCTAACTTGGAACTCATGCAGTTTGCATGCAAATGCACAGACCCTCAGCAGGGAGCCCCAGTGTCGACAGTCACATTATTGAGAACCACAGTCACAATTTAATTGAAAAAAGTTTTTTTTCATGTTTTCATTGGTAGAAATGTTAAACATTTAATGCTGTTCCACAGAATGGTATTATTATTTGATTAGTTTTGAATGACTCTGAAAGAGCATACTTGTTTCTAATAGAGCCATTCTAATACAAGAATCATAGGAAGTTCCACAAAGTAAAAGTAAGCTCAGCTTTAGCTCAGTGTTTCCAGAAACTGAGAATACAAAGGATAATAAGACAATGTTAGTCCAACACAGCTTTGCACCCCATTGTCATCTGGCACACTGAGATCCCAATACCATCACTTGTAATATAATCAAAGAGTAATTTACGTGTTGGTACCTTGGAAATATTATATATATATATATATTATATATATATATATATATATATATATATATATATATATATATATATATATATATATAGTAATACAGCAGGGAGGGGGTTAATGTCCTCCCTGCAGAAAACATGTGAGTATGCACATTTAGTTAAGTGTTTTATTATTAATTATCACCTGCACCTGGTAGCTATTGTTAAATTAAACCCAGGTGCAGGGTATTTAGAGAGCAGCCAGTTTGCTCAAGGCTGCTGTGAGTGAAGAGCCCGGTTGCGCAAAGGCAACCGTAAAGTATCGTGGTACCGGAAGGGTACGTGAGTGTGTGCGTGTTTAGTCTTTTTGTTTGAGTGCTACAGGTAAACAGCTTAGCTGTCCTGTTTCAGTTAGGTTCCAGTTTGTGTTGTATAGTTAGTGCTCCGAATGGGAGCTAGGTGTTTATTGTCTGTTTTGTTTATTTCTGTTTATTAAAAGTGCGCGTAAGCGCTGAAAAATCAATTTCTTGTGTCTTGGGTCTGAATTTAAAGGGGATCTATTACAAATATATATATATATAAGTATTTCTCTTTTTACCATAAAAGGGAAACTCCCTACTACAATAACTCTGTAAACAGTCCTTGCATAACCATCTGCCAACACTGGCAAAGTAACAGGGAATTACTAATTGTATACTACATATACAAATCATTAACCTCACAACATTCCTCAAAACATTATTTTTAACTGTTAGTTTAATGCTAAATGGTCATTAGAAATGGGAACTGCCTTTTCCGTTGAAGGGATGCAGAGATGATCCATGTAGTTTAATCTAATGCCAAAACATAAATCTGTCCGAAAAGGAACCCTTACTTCTGAGCAGATCCTTCCTGCCGCACATTTGCTGTTACTGTAGCATTTAGTTATTTTATCAAATGACTCCAAAGTGGAGCCATAACCTGAGCAAAATAAATGAAACACATTCGCAGTCATACTATATATATATATATATAAATATATATAATATATATATATATATATATATATATATATATAATATAATATATATTATTATATCACACACACACACACACACACACACACACACACACACACACACACACACAGATATATACATACATATATAAATCTTTCAGCTGTCGGTTTTCGTGGTTGGTTTCACAGACCTGAATCAGATAGAATCTTGGACAATTAATTTTGGCTACACTGTATTACAGACAATTAGCACCACTTTGTGTAATTTCTACTGTTTGATAAAAATAAAAATGTACTGGTGCTTACTGTAATTGAAAGATTTTGCTGCTTTGCTGTGCTACAGTACTGGTTTCTGCAGTCGAGTAATACACTTAACCTTTCTAAGGCAGAAAATCAGTCATCAGCACTTGAGAATAATGACTGTGTCAGGTTACTTTAGTTCAGTACACAGAATTGAAATTCAAATGTATTGCCTCTCACGTGAGAGTAGTTTGATCTTGCGGGTGTTGTTTAGTATAGTGGACTTTCTGAGCCAGGGAGGATCACTTCGGGCTAGGATTTTGGCACAGAGCATTGAGTGGGCTGGTACTGTAGTAAATACCAACACCAGGTCAAACAACAAAACTCACCCAGAGATCGAGGACAGAACAGGTACTACAGAGCCCATTTCACACACAAATACCACTACTGAGCCATCTCAGAGACATTAAAAAAATTATTTAAAATACCCATTCACAGCACGACACTGCGCAATCTATGCCAGTATAATACCATCATAACCCTTTCACACAGCCAAAGGGATCATGCGAGTACAACTTTCAAACCTGTCAGTCAAGATCTTTATCATGGCAACGGTGGTTCGCCCATAAAATTACAGCATCACGCACTTTCCCTTATATTTGTGAATTCACCGCCTCGTCCACCCTTAAAGTTAACTAAGGTAGTTAAAATCTGACACTCTGTGATGGTGTAGGCAATTCACACAGACCAAAATGTCACATCAGTACAGGTTCTGAGCCATCAAAACTCTGTGTGAAAGGGGTGCAAGTCATCAAAAAGTCTACAAAAGGTCTTGATAGCACACACAAATAATTAAATTTAATATTGGCTGGATTGTTAGCATTATTGAGACACACACTTTATAAGTCAAATTAAACATCATTCCATTAAAAAAAAAAAAAAAAAAAATAGATCTACTTTACTTGCACATGGCAGTTAGTTAAAGTCCTGTTCGATTTTAAGACTCACAATACTGTAGGCTGTCTTGCATGGTACAAAAAAGACATAAGGGGCCTCATGCACTACACATTTTGTAGCATGCATCAATATAATGTGCAGTAGTTTTAAAAATAAAATACAGAAGCTTTTTCATGGCAGGCTTTAAGATATTCTAAAAATACCATGATTAATCTAAAGTGCTAGTCAGTGAAGCTTTATCCATGGCAGAGAAAATGAGAGCACTTGGAAGGATAAAATGCATTAATCTTAGCTGCTATTTGTTGTACTGCAAAGACCTCTACACAGTGAACGCGTTGTGATAAGCGAATGTGTCATACGACACACCACATCATGACAAAAAAAAATATATATTTCTTATACGAGCCGTTCATACTGCCTGCGATGCGATGGGGGGCACTGAAGCGAAGCAAAAAAAAGAATAATTGGCGTCTATTTTTGTGATATTGTCGCACAGCAACTAGGGTACTGACTAATGAAGAACAGCTTCCCTTGTGCGCCTTCAGTAAACAATGGTGGATGAAAAGATCATTCCTGAAGTATTATAATACCTGAAGTTGTACAATAAAGGACACAATTATAAAGAGGCAGAGGGAGAACATCTGGGTCCATTTCCAGGGAATTGGATATAACAGGACTATCATACGTGTGATTTTTTCCAGCTGATTATACAATAACATTGTGCATGCCTGTCGCCACTAGTGTGAAAGGTAAGTGTCGCAGTGAAAGTACCACTTTATCACAGGACAAATCGCATCGAATCAGGTGTGTGGAGACCTTACGTCTTGGTTCTTTTAGTATTCATGGCAATACATTTCCTAATCCCCTACCCACACATAGCACTCTACACAAATCTCTGCCTAAAAGGGAAGATATTCTAGGTAAACCAGGACTGTGGCAGCTACTATTTCACCCACATTCCAATCCAACTGGCATTTGCCAGAGAAGCACGAGTCAGAATAAAAAAAGGGATTTCAAATTCAAGTCCTCTCTTCCAATAACTATTGAAGTCACCTACTGTAAGAACATGACCCTTCTATGACAGGAACAATAATTTAGGGTCACAAACTTAGCAGTAACATACCTTTCCAAGATAGTTAATTGAACCACCATGTAAACCACAGTTTTGTTTATTGTGCATATTAACGGCAGCCTTTTCACATTTCACAATCCTCTGCAGCCCTCTCTCATCCGCTCCCTGAGGACCACACCTAGGAAGTTCAGTGCAGTCAATGGGTTTTTGATATGCTACTTACTGTACATTTGAAGTTTGTCGTACAAATGCTACACTATAGCAGAACTCCTACTATAACCCTGAAAAACCCAAATAAATATTTGCTTCAACATTTTATAGACAACCAATTAAGTGCTCTAAGTGTAATATACTATATATAAGTATATACTATAATATATACTATACTATATATACGTGAAAGACACTATTGGTACTTTACAGTCAATCATGTCACGCCTTATATTATGATACAACTTTTCTTCCAAATAATTCCCAATAAAGTATGCCCATTCTTTTATACAAAAAGGAAAGCAGAACTTAAAAACAAAATTCAGAAACCTTGGTTTGGAACTCCTGCAGCACAAGGGAAGAGCAAATGATTAAATACAGTCAGCACTCAGATATCCATTACCCAGATACATGTCAGTCGTGTTTTACTGCCCTTGTATTAAGAATAAAGTCATATATATAACAAATTAATGCATGTACTCATCACATGCAACTTCTCACTCTGTCACCAGTTTTCTGATACAATTCCCTTCATGTTACAAAGTACTTGCTGTTTATCCATCACAGCCCACATGTTGCTTTTTTCTCTCGCATGCCAAACCAGTCTTTATTGTGCAATAACAGAGCGCTTCCTCCAATTTCACATAACGAAAATGCAGCAAAAACAAAGCGAACGAGACAAGCTGCGGTAATGCAAAACAGTTCATCATGAAAGTGTTTAGACACTGATGCATATTTTTTTAAATCTGTGATCTTTAGTTGTTTTTGTGCATTTTCATTTACAGGTGAACTGTGACATTAGGGCGTTATCGAGCACGATATTCTGCAATTTAGAATACTGACTTTGGACACTTAATTCTGGAAACTGGTGGGGTTTTTTGTAACCTTTTGCTAAATTGCACTGACTTTTACGTTTTATGCAGTTCTGTGCATAGGTAACATTGATTTCACTTTGCTGTTGGGTCGTTAATGGGAAATTTTACATACTGCTACAATATGTACCAGATTTAAAAGTATGTACTGTATTACAGTCCACATGTCCGCAGTCGTCTCTTTTGGCAAGTGATATTTTCAGAATCATATTGTTCTGAATTATAATACTACTTCTGTTGAAAATATACTACTGTACCAACAAAAGCAATTTCAGTACATCTAAATGGAAGCCTACTTATTTTAAAATAGTCCTTTCAGCTATGTCATTTTTACACAGTATTTTCTTTTGTGTTCCCTGAAAAATGAACAAGGGTTGGAAGGGGCCAAAATGAAATAATCAGATATGGGTCTCACTTGCCTAACCATCACTGAAGTTAAGATTTCATAGGGTCAGATATGTGAGTGCTGACTATACTGTATTCTTAGACCATGGACCAAATATTGAACCATACAGTACTTGAATAATTCTAAATTACCAATTAAATTCTAACTAAGCAAATGATAAAATGCTAAAACTTCTTGGCCTTTAATAAGTAATCTATCACATATGTGTTACAACTTGCTTCAGCCATGTAGTATCTGCAAAGCCACATTCACCAAATTATTGTACTTGGCACAGAATGCACAACACTATGTTCAGAGCTCTGTCCTTGACTTGTTGTGACCCCCTAACCTTTCTCTAAATATATTTTGGACTCAATGTGGAAATAGGAAGTGCTGGCTCCAAGTGTTTCGCTCCAAGCTGGCAGGAAAAACAACAGCAGAAATATAATTTTCAAAATTAGTGAAGAAAAAAAAAACCCTCTGAATTGAATTGCAATCATCTACCTTCATATTTAAATATCAAAGACATGCAATATCTGCATTCTGCATGTGTGCGAGATCTAAATACTGTAGCCAATGGAAGGGCACATCATATTTTGGTAATTATTTCATAAGCTACGGTGTTGCCTGTTTAATAACAGCTCTGATTGAAAATGTTGATGAAAGGAGACTGGATACACAGGTTTGCATTGCTATTTACTAATGTATATTCTCTCCCGAGTTATCACTGTACATCCTAAAACTAAATTCAGGGGCACACTGCGGAATCTAAAACTCCTACTGCAGTACCGCTGCTTCGTTACAAAACTACAAAGCAGCTAGCAGCTATTTAGAAAGCATAGGGTAGAGAACTGTCAAAATGAAGCCGGTAAACCAGGGGCACAGTAGCAGAACTCCAATTCCTAGATGCCCCTCTCACACTGCACTACCATCCTTTCATTACACACAGTGTGTACAGCAGCTTCTCCAGACCTACAGTAGTTACAATGTACAGAGTGATGTAGGCACAGATTTAATATTTTTCAATGCAACAGTTTACTTTGATATTAAAAGGTATTAGAAACCGCGTCGTGAGGCAGCACATTTCTAAACATACACGTCACCAGGGTATGATACGAGATGCAGTGGTTTATTTTACAACATGTTTATATGAAAAGGACAGCTGTTCAGTTAGATCAGAAATAGCTCCGTGTCACAGTGTTTATTTAAAATATGGGTTGCAATAAGGCAGCCAGTAAAAAGTTATAGAATTTAAATGATTAATTCCCATCTGAATTGGAAATCAACTAAGCTACAAGGATTTCATACTATCACAATCTGAAACTGTACCTGTGCAGGCTCTGCTAAACCAAGCACATACATCATTCTTGAGAATTAGTGACAGTGAAAAAGTCTTAAACTGAATTTAGTGCCTTGAGGTACTGTTTTTTGCATGCCTCACCAAGTACAACCCATCATATAGTAATATACAGGAAACTTACCAATAACCTGCAAAATTGTAATGCAAAATTAGTTACTGACTAAATGAATTTTTTTTTTTTTTTTATTTCAGACTGTATAAAATAGTTAGACATACAGTATATTTGAGTTCACATACTGTTTTTACAGTTCACTGGATGGACATTTGTCTCCTGTGACTCTTCAACTTGTAAACAACTTTCTGAATATACTAAAACAATTGCATACAACCTCAACAGTGGGGAACAGAAACAAGCACAACTGCAGACTGCAATAACAAAGCATTCTCCCAAAACCATGAAAACAACAACAACAACAACAACAACAACAACAACTCACTGCTATTAATAGCTACAGTATATGACCCTAGTCATCTGCAAATGCACATGTGTAGGATTTACAAGGTTAGGCAAACTGCCTCTAAAGAAACTGTTCTATATTGCAGCTTTTCTTCCATGATACCAAATTGCACTGTTTAATTTGAATTCCATTTCAATACAAAATAATAATGAAATTAGCCTTTCAAGAACTAATGACTGAAAGCATTGTGAGTATGGGCAGATGGGAGTTGTATCAGTAAGGTTAAACACTTAACATTTTTTAACCCAACAGAAAGAATAAACACAGCTGCAAAACAGTGCCCTCGGGGATGAGTGAAAAGAGATGCTGAAAGAAAAGCTGTACAATGTTCTTTCATGAAGTCAGGTCCCATCCAAATTAGATCACTTGTCACCATATGTTATACTGTACACACAGAATTCACAACTGCTAAATATGTGACCTGCATTTTATTCTAATCCCAAAAGATATACAAAGTTCTAATTTCAAATACTCTACATTAAAAAAAGAACAACCACAAAATATACTCCTGGGGTCTATTAAGGTCCACTTTCAGTTTATAATATTTCAGTACTAAACATTCTAAATTACAGTTGACAGAAGGCTATAGGGGTTTGGGCTTTTCCGATTTAAAAAGTAAAAAAGAACAAGAGGGAGTGTCCTTTTCAAGAAAGGAGGAAAAAAGCCTGGGACACACAGTGCTGCCTTACAGAAAAGCATGCCTCCCTAAACTTGCGTGGCAACGGGGACATAAAAACATGACCATTACAATAACCAGGGTGTCACAGTTTCACAAATGAACAAGCTGTGCAGCTCAAGCCACATCTGTACCTATGTCTGATTACACCCAATTTACAGTTAAAAAAAATCAGAGCTGTGAACATATACAACAGATGGCAGGCTTCAGAGTGCTGATTAAAAAACAAAAAAGGAAAAGATCAAAAAACAAAGAGCAATGTGGAAGATTACTGTTATAAGGTCATAAGTCCCAAAACTGGGACGGTTGTATTGTATGCAATTGTAGGAATCACTTTTGTTTTACACAACATTTTCCATATACTTTTAAATAGTGGCACCATTTGTTTTCATTATAGTAGAACTGGTGTGATTTACATTTAAATCAACATTAAATTACAGTATCTCAATAATAAGAAACTAAAGCAATGAATGGCTTGGTATATTAAAACAGCAAAAACTCCTTACTCAAATGAACTACAGTATATGAATAAAATACCACAATAGTCCAAGGCAATATAAAAACCCTGTGTAATATCTCAAAAGCAATGATTTTCTATCCCTTCTCAATATTGCTAATGCTTTTAGGAGAAGTAGAACTATAGTTCTGACTTTTCTAATAAACTTCAGCCAAAATGTAAAAAATTACATGGAAAAAGTAAATAAACTGTGTAAACATGAACTTTAACATCACTAAATAAACACATTCAAAATATAGCCTGCGTGTTTTTGTTGGGGGGCTGGTTGTATCCACATGTCGCATTTTCTGCTTTGTCATACAAACTTCAATAACTGTATTATATTAAACCCCTTGCACATTTTCCAAAAATAAAACTAATTAACTGTGATCGGCTTATTGGTTTCATTGTTTGTTTTAAACATGTTGCATAGCTTGCAAACTGTTTTTAGACTTGCATCTCTAATTTTACTTTTAAAGATCTTTTTTTCTTTTGTTTTATATTAGCAGTACCTTGTGATACTCTATAGTTAACTCTACAGGTGGGTTGAAAGTATAGGGATTGACCCTGCCTTCTGTTATCTACAGTAAATCTAGCCCATGTTACATACCAATACAGTACCTTTATATAAAGGCATGAGACAGTCAGTAATATTTGATTTCAGCCAGGTTTACATTTTCTTACAAACATACACCTCTGAAAATGGTATCTCTATTATTATCTGTCTACAGGGAAAACCCCTGCTTTATCTGTGATGAATGTATGTCTCTGCTCTGCTTGGTTTCAGAAGCAATGGCCAAATGTAACACTTCAGTGCTGAAATCTCAGTAAGAACTAAAAATACAGTAGGTTGCAAGCTGTGGCATGCCAGTAATACCCAATACTTCATTTTTATGTAGGGGTAGGTGTTAAATGTTTTCTGTTTAAATAACAGATACTGTTATACTTAGTATTTGGTTCTTCTCAGTTAATTCAGTTTTAAAATATTGACAAGTCAGTGTCAAACTTGCTAAACCAACCAGGAACAGTATAGAACAGTTTGAATATCAAACTATTGAATCCATTCAAAATACTTCAAACAAGCATATAAGTGTCATTTAATGTTTTCTAAGAAACTTTAGCCAAAATATAAAAAATAACACCACAAAACATGGACTCAGTTTGACATCAGTAGCAAATAAACATGATCTTAATATAGTCTGTGTGTTTGGGGGGGGGGGGGGGGGGGGGGGTGTATTCATGTCGCTGCTATAGACTATTAAACCTGCCAACAATAGTACTAATAAACTTCAGTCAAAATATGAAAAATAACGATTTCACCACGACACAATGGACGATATTTTCAAAGCGTTTACTCGTCTTTAATTTATCCAGTGTATTAAAGACTGAAGTAAATGCTCTGAAAATACGGCCCAATACCTCAAACTGTAAGCAACAGACAGATGCCTCCACATACTGTACACCAACATTCTGACACTCAACTTGTGTCCTAATTAAGTTTCATTCTAACTGGAAAACGAGTTTCCTCGGCATGCAATACGGTACACCATGTAAAAATGTGTGACATAGTCAGATGGAAAGGCAGCCTCGGACTACAACAGATTATGATATGCTCATAAACTGTGTCAAATAATATTGTTAACAGGTTTCATTTTGTATATGCGAAACAGTAAAGTGTGAAACGGTGTTAAGGCTGTTACCCACCATACGCGACACGTGGCAAGTGAAACTGTACAGCGATGCGACAAAATTAAGAGAACCTGTACTTTTGATAAGTATCTTTCACACCACAGGCGACGCGACAGTGGCACCAGGGTTGCATTGGAGCGGCGTAAAATGAATAGGGCGAATCCGCATCAACTAGGGCATGGAGCAATGAGAACAGCTTCAATGCACGTGGTCCAGCAAGGTGAAGCAGTATGCAAAATGATGGAGAAAACAATATTATATACCGTGGAAAAAATACCCAGAGCTTTATGACAAAGGTCATCACAATAAAGACATATTTGGAAGACAATATATGGGAGTCCATTTCTAAGGAACTGGATAAGCCTGGTGTGTGATTTATTGCCGTGTTGAAATACTGTCAGAGAAGACACGTGCTGTTGAAAATTATGTAAATTGATCATAGTAGCAAATTTTAACAGTTGTATAGATCTTGTCACATCGTCTCTGTTTCGCGTCTGGTGTGCATGGTCATATCACTGCGAAAGTATCTCCTCACCAATTATTCTGGTGTGGCAGCCTTGTTTATCCCCAGCAAGAAGTACTAACTCATGAGTATTCTGCTGTAACTCTGTAGCACCAGCTCAGTGTGTTCTTGTACAAAACCCAATTAAAATCAAACTAAGATTTAAAAAAAAAAAACTGACACAAATTCCAATACTGCCTCTTCCAAAAACTGCTCAAATCAGCAAAAACGATGAATCATGATAACCCATCCTGAAAAAACACATCTATTTTTCATGCTGGTGTCCAGTAACTTTGCTGAAAGAAAAAGCATATATATATATATATATATATATATATATATATATATATATATATATATATATATATATATATTGAATTACCCGTAATCCCTTAATTTAAACATACTTTCTGATAGTGGTCTACACACAAGGGAAATCATGTCTGTGACAGGCCACCGTAATGACGGCTCAATTCGCAGCTACTGGACAGCAAACCAACAGGGAAGACACGATTGGTGCACAATTCTGTCATCGCTGGATCCAAACAACACCCTCCCTCAAAACCAGCCAGTCAAACTGCCAATCCTGTTTCAGTTCTTTCAGCACCAGCCAATCTACTCCCTGCCTGCTGGAATGACGCCCCGCCTCCAACAACAAGTTTCGAGTCAGACTCAATAATACACGGATTATTCAACAATTGTACATGCCCAGATAAATTATGATTAGGTCAAGGAGTTTGTCACAGAAAATTTGGACGTAAATCACTGAGAAAATGACCGGGGGAGAATAAAAGCATTAGGGACTCCTATATATATCTTATTTCAGGGCTCGATATATATATATATATATATATATATATATATATATATATATATATATTATATATTTATAAAACATTTTTTAACTGTCTTTAATAAAAGCATGAGTTCGTACTACGGGGTTCAAGCTTTCCAGCTCTGCTTTAAAAAGTTAATAAAACCATGTCACAAACCACAATTTTTCAGGGTTCCTATATTCATATAAATATATCCGTGACTGATACGTGCATATTGCCTCACTCTGCCCACAAGTTCAGCAAAGGACAAATGGGATTTCAATTTGTTGCTTTATTTTTGCTCTGCAACGGTGACTGCTAACAGTAGCTTTTATAAGTGCTGAACTATGCAGCAAATAAAGAGTTTAAAGGGTATGCAGACGGGAAGCGTAACACTATATGCGAAAAATACACACAAGGATATCACAAAGAGGGTGTGAGGCTGACAAGTTCATTGTATTTTAAATTTTCACATTTTACTCTGGTGCAGCATGTTGTATGTTGAAAGGTTTGCTGGCTTAATGGAACGCCAGTTTTCCCAAAGAACGTTGTGGTAGAGAGAAAACGTCCTCATTTTTGTCAGCGTCAAGGGCTGCAACGGCTCCTGAGTAGGGTGTTGGAGCTAGTTCAAAATATGTAATTATTTATTCGAATTAATAAACGACAAACGCTATTAAAAAAAAAATCGAAATGTAATGTCAATAAGACAAAAACACCTTCCAATAACGCATCCAAATGGAACACAATTTACTGACATCCCCGCAAGTCACGCACATCAGCAAACATCGCCGACACCAGCAAAAGTCACAGAATCCGTGACACCAGTGACAAAATCCCAGACCTAATTATAAAAAGACAGAGTAAGACCCCAATAAATAAATATGTTAGCAATAATAATAATTTTAACAATAATAACGTTCTCTACGTGTATGTCATTTCTTCTACTCTAATTACACTATGTAACACAATTTTTGTTCCTGGGTAGTGTTATTTACTAATTGCTTATGCCTGAAAAGTATTTACAGTATAATCGTAAATCTCGAAAAACTACTCACTTCTAAATCTTTTGTAGTCATTTTTGTATTACTTTAGTATAAATACATGTTAATTTGGATTCATATGTTGTTTTTTTCTGACTTTATGTTAACGAAAAGACACACATTTGCCCGTTTTCCAAAATTGGAAATAGTGATATTTTGAAATATCACTGTCCTGGTCACAAAAGCAAAGTTTGTGGGGAATAATATCCATTTTCTATACTTCTGAGGCATAAGCAATTAGGAAATAACACTTACTACCCAGGAACAAAAAAAAAAAAAATAATAATGTTACACAGTGTTATGTTAGGGACTATTTTCCTCAGCGGAATGTGGCCTTGCGAAATATCAGAAGTTCAAGGTAAATATAGGTTTTAAAGTTTTTTTTTTTTTTTTTAGAGAAAATAAACAAATACATTGTTTTCTAATAGCCCTGTCGATACGGGCTCAACTGTGTGCTAGATGGCCTCGACTTTCGTTAGCGTCTTCGAGATCCATAACGCCATTCGCAGTCATCTACCATATGGTAGAGCCAGCATTGACGGGCTCTATAGCGTAAATAGAGGGAGAAACAGTATCAAACACCCAAGCTTATCATAGATGTGACTTTACTCAGTTAAATACAAGAGTTAATTACATGAATCTCCTCTGTGAGACAAACAATTGCAGGGCACATACTGTAAATATGACTTATAATAATCAAAAACAAAACAGAATAATTAGAAGGTGTATGCATTTCCATGTGTGAAGTAGACTACATTGTGAATCATTACAACAAAGCTCTCCCACAAATTCAGTGAGTTATTCAAGTACCATAGCAGACATCCCAACACTGCCTGTTTTAGAGACAGTCTTGATACAAATCCAAAGCGTCAGGCATTTTTATTATTACTTATGCTTGGAAATAGTCTGGTCAAATTGAATGCTTAGTCTTTAACCTGGAGTATATTCTCTGCTACCTCCATTTAAAATGTATACACTGTAGTGCACACTACCTCATCACCCACATATTGTTTTACTAAACATTGTCTAAAATAGTACAGAACACATGCATTTTTATATTTCAAGTCAGCAGTTTAAAAAAAACAAACAGATCCTGTTACAAGCAATTTGCCAAACTGTATTTATACCAAACAAACTTACCTCACTGATGACAGCCATCACAGCCAACTGCACATTCTGCCAATGGCTCTGCATGCACTCTTCAAACATTAATGATTTATGAGGGAACAAAAACACTCCTGATTATGAAAATAGAAAAGTAACATAACCACTAAGAAAGAGTCTTTTTTTAATACTCCTAATGGTAACATTCCTTTCCATAAAAAGCCTGCTATAACTTGTACTGAAGCATAGCTAGTGTCTGCTGCCCTGTCATTTAAGATAAAACACCAAACAATTCGTAACACAAGGGCTCACCCTAACAACTCTTTTAAATAGCTCTGCTTTAACACTAAACACCTGTGGCTTTTAAATCTATCATTGGAAGGTAAATAGGAGCTGGAAGGTCACTTTAAAGTTACTAATAAAACCTGATTTGTTTGGAGGTGGGTCTACAGACCTGTCATGTGCTGAAGCATCTCACTTTTTACAAAGTAGGTGTGTTAATAGATTAGAACTTATATTTTTAATGTTTGTCAAGTGTCAGAAATATGCTTATTGTTTTGTACGGATTGTATGATTGATTTCCATTACATGAGAGTAGATGTTGAACATACAGAGCAAGGCACTAATGCTAAAGCTGGTACCGCCTGATTAGTAGGTGAGCGCAAATAGGTGCAATTAGACTTTGCCATGTAAAGTAATTTTGGTAGCACGTTTTGCCCCGAGTTTTTCTGTCTGCGCTACTGATAGGTGTCGGCCACATATCTAGGAAGTGGGCTTATTTTCACCAAAGCGATTTTGAAGACAGGGCAAAGGTTTCCCTTTGCAATCTAAACAAACGTCCTCAAAGCAGGTCTTTTCAAAGAGCTAACTCTATGGCAGGGAAGCTACTGAACACAGAGTAAATAAGTAACTTGTGCTTCGCATTGCCTTCTAGTCAAAAAAGCAATGTCAGGCTTCTTGTGATGGCTTTTCTGATTGGTTACAAACAATCCCAATATGATGAAGTTTAAACATTTAGCAAATTGGTTAAAAAAAAAAACAAAAACAAAAACAAAACACCCCTATTACAAAGCAAGTAGTGTACAGTGCATATTATAGAAGGATGGCATGGTTGTAGATTCCAGACCATGGAGTTACAGCATCTTTAAGGAATGGGATGATCATCCAATAAGCAATTGGAAAGAGAGATGATGAATGAAAAATACCTTGGTTTGTAAGTGCATGCATAATAAGGGACTGCTTAAATAACTTGTTTGTCTCTAAATCATATACATTAGTCCATAAGACAGGACGGTGACTAATGGTTTCCTTCCATTCAGAAACACTTTCCAAAACATTGTTAATGAATGGCATTAGTGCTCCCATTCAAACAAACAAGCACATGTTCAGTCACACTAACATAAGGCCCTGTTAAACACGTTTTGCTCAAGAATTGTGAATACTGTAAATTACTGCTCTGCTATCCTTAAATGTTTAATGAATAAATAGAAAAGTACATTGCATGTTGTGTACAAGTGTTTAGAACTAATAGACCCGTTTAAGATAAATTGCTCAAATTGAAACACTGGCACCGAGCATAGTATGGTGAGGTCAGATAAATAAAGCTTACAGTGGTGTTAAGTAAATGCTCAAATCAAGATCAAACAGACCCCAGATAAAATAGGCAAACATTGTACAGAACAGCAGAGTAGTTTTACAAAGCCTCCTAATGAAAAAAAAAAAAACAAACAGAAAATGTCCACATGCACCTTGCACAAATTGCACTGAAGAACAGTTTTTAAAAAAAATTGAGCTACATGTAAATACATTATGGAATCCTCTATGGAATCCTGTTTTAAAAAGATTTCTGTTTGAATTTATCAAACATATGCTCAAAAATAGTCCTCACTCTGCCATCATCAAAAGTTCAAGCAACAGATCAGTCAACAAAAAACAAAATCCAGTCAGCTTAAATGCAAACCAAAAATGCTAAAATGTTCAACATATCTGGAAGAGCTACTGTATCACCATCCAGCCACTTTAGCCAAGGGTATATATGTCTACGTCCTACTAGAACCATGTAGGGTGTGACAGGCTAACAGACAGACATATCAGAGCGTAAGAGTCCCTGTTTTTTTTTTTTTTTTTTTTTTTTTTGACACCCCTCCCCCCAAAAAATGAAAATTAAGTCTACTTTTTAGGATAAATAGTAATGAGATCTGTCAACATCAGACGCAAAAAAAAACAAAAAACCTTGTCACTAAAACAGGGCAGAGTTCTCCCGGAGGGATACTTCAAACATCCATTAATTCCTATGGCTCAACTCCAATAGAAATACAAGTCCATGCCACAATAATTTCTCAAACTCAGACTGCCTGGAGACAGGTATGAAACAATGTCATTTTTGGTCCAAATGATCATTGGAATGATCACAATTTGGCAGGGTACATTATGAGGCACATTATGTTTTAATCTGTATTTTAAACAGCTTTCTTTAAGGAAAACAGTATTCCTAGTGCGTGCATCATAAACATGATGGGCTGTAAGTTCAGTCAGTTTCTAAGCAATGAAAACTGACCTCAAAAAATCACTGTTCACTTGTAGTATTTTTTATTTAAAGTGCCACCTAAATACTCCTTTTTTCAATCAGCCACCTTCATTCTTATATCATTTACTCCCACACAGCCTGACTGAAAATCCATACTGTGGGTAAGAAAGATATAGCTTGTCAGTGCTGCAATAGACAAAGACTTCTTTAAGTGACTGAACACACATAGAGCTGCTTCAAGAGGACCAGAAAGGTCAAGGTGCTTAAAATACTTCACATCCTTTTCAACAGCCATACAAGCCTACCTCTCAATTATCAATGTTGCTAAAACAATAAAAAAGAGCAATGGCACAAAATATAAATAAATAAAACTTACAAAGAACCAAGCTTTTAACAGTAAGCTGTTAATATCACATGCAATAAAAGGTTAATTTTATAATAAATTACAAAATACAAAAATGTTTGCCATAGTTTAGGCACATTCGTAAATTCATGCAAACCCCTCACATGAAGCTTGTCAAAAGATGAATTTCCAAAGCTATTGCATAGCCTTCATGACTAAACTACATAGTGCTAGATGATTTATAAGTGATGACAGCATAGGAATAAAAAACACAGCTAAAGGTATTATTTATTATTATTTAAACACCACCATTTTTTCTCTCGTCCAATTGCTATCAGGTTTTTCAAAGATGCAGAATACAAACTTGCAATATGAAATTGCAATTTTAATTTAGTCAGGAATTAACCAAACATGCTGCATATGTTTATGGCATAGCATAATCCCTTTAATTAACTTCATCTATTCTTCTAAAAACATAAAAAATCAACAAAATACTGTGGCTCAAAAGTTGTGGACATGCTGGAAAAAAACAATTACATTTAGTGAAGATTCTGCCAAGTTAAGAATCCTGGCTGGTTGCTCTGGAAAACATCTACCACTGTGTTCTATCACAATACCCAACTTTAATCAGCTTTTGAGGAAAAAAAAGACCCCAAATGAATGCCTCAGGCAGGGCAAACTGTATTCTTGGTAGATGAGTCACAGTCATGAAAGGCCCTAGACCCAGTCATTCGTAAAGAACACTGACTGACTTCAGGGAATGAATGGTCCTCTCATATGTACATGTACCCTGTGCAAAATGAATCCCAAATGCTAGATTTCCACAGTCTCAATCTTCCTAAATAACTGTAACATTCAAGGGAAGCAGGGAAATGTTCTCCTGCAAATACTTTAAAAAAGAAAATGGAAGCAGCAGCACTCCGCAAGAGGCCCTCTTATGAAGTTTACAGCCAGACTCCTGTTTTGTCTCCTGTTACAGGAGTGGAAGCGACAGCAAGTGGGAGAAGTACAAGCGTGGAAAAGTGCAGAGCAGTTTAGAAGCAGTAAGGAGAAATTGCATCTTTAATTGCTTTAATCAGAAAACACAGGACATTGGGGAAACACAGCAGCTCAAAGTCAAACAGCCGCGTGTGTTTTTCTGATAACAAGCTGAAACTCGGAGCAGCTGATTCAAATTCAGCGCCGTTCTGAGACACGGGCGAGGGGAGGAGCCAACAGCACAGCAACGCAGTTAAACGAGGCAGTCTTCCCAGCGACAGCGAGTGGAAGCGACAGCGAGTGGGAGAAGTACAGGCGTGGAAAAGTACAGAGCAGTTTAGAAGCAGTTGGAAAGTAGTCTGACAGCTGCAGAACAAACTAAACTTAAAAAAAACACCTCAACATGGTCTTCAAGCCAGTAATCTGTGAAACCTGCTTGATGTGGGAAATCCGAGAAAACCCAGCGGAGCTAAACCAAGTGTGCATAAAGTGTCGCGCAATCCAGGACTTGCATAAACTAGTAAGTATGCTAGAAATGGAGCTGGAAGAAGTGAGACAGCAACAGGATCTTGAGGAACTGGCACACCCACAACTCATGAAAGTCTGCATCACCCCTAACAGACTGAAAGCCACTAGGGAGATAGAAGGTCAGAACAGCTGGGTTCAGGTAGGCAGAAGCAGGGAAAAAAAGAAATTTCGTCAAACACAACCACCAGAAATCAAAACAACCAACAGATTTGAGTCACTTCAGAATTTTGATGAGCAGAACCAACAACAAGAGAATGAAAGGAACAACATCCAGGATCCCATTGACAGTGGTGACCAGACAGCAAAAAGAAGGGAGGTCATGATTGTTGGGGACTCCATATTGAGAAACACAGCAAGTTCAATTCGCAGTTTGAATCCCCTTACTACAACAGTGTGCTGCCTTCCGGGAGCCTCGGTCAAGCACATCACTGAGAACATGGACAGGCTCCTAGAACGAACAGGAGACGACCCGGTAGTAGTCGTCCACATAGGTACAAACAACATTGGAAGAGACAGACCAAAATCCCTGCAAAACAAATTCAGAGAGCTAGGAAGGAAATTAAAAGAGAAAACCAAAACTGTGGTATTTTCTGGTATACTACCGGCACTTTGCAAAGGACCATATGGACAGCTGGAAATAATTAATCAAAACGAATTGCTGAAGATGTGGTGCACACGGGAAGGCTTCACCTATCTTGATCATTGGACCACATTCTACAACAAGGACTATCTGTATAGACGGGACGGACTGCACTTAAATAACAAGGGAACCAGTCTACTTGGAGAAAAGATCCTCGAGCAGGTTCAGAAGCATTTAAACTAGAAAGGAAGGGGGGAGAAATCAACAAAAAAACAGAAGGGAGACCACATCAAAACAAGAACAACAACTCAGGTAAGACAACCATTAAATGTATTTATCTAAATGCTAGAAGTATCAAACAAAATTCTACAACTTGAAGCTACTGCACTAACAAGTAACTATGATGTGATAGGTGTTACTGAAACTTGGTTGTCTGAGAGTGATGGGGACGAATATAATATTTGTGGGTATACACTGTATAGGAAAGACAGGCAGGACAGAAGAGGAGGAGGGGTAGCGCTATACATAAGAAACAGTCTTGAAGCCCAGGTGTTAAACCTGGACAAAGAAAATAAAGCCGAATCAATATGGGTCAGAATAACGGACAAAAATTCAAAGGGCATAATAATAGGAGCATGCTATAGGCTGCCAGATTCAGACGGTGAGCAAAATAATCTGTTATACAATGACATTAGAAATGCATGTAGCAAAGGAGAAGCCATACTAATGGGGGATTTCAACTTCCCCCATATAAAATGGGATAACCCGGTGGGTAGCACGAAGGATGAAATAGAAATGGTGGAAATGACAAATGACTGCTTCCTAACACAATTTGTCAAGGCACCGACTAAAGGGGAGGCATGCCTTGATTTAGTCTTTTCAAATAACGAAGACAGAATAACTAAAACAGAGGTCAGAGAACCACTGGCAAACTCAGACCACAACATGGTCTCATTTGAAGTGTTTTTTAAAACCACAAAAGTAAAGACTAAAGCTAAGGTTTACAATTTTAGAAAAGCAAACTATGAAGGTATGAAACAGAAACTAACAGAAGTAGATTGGAGTAAAACAGAGAAAACACCCACAGAAAAAGGATGGTTGTTCTTCAAATATGTAGTACTAGAGGCGCAAAACAATTACATCCCTAAAGCGGACAAATCTAAATGTAAAACTAAATTGCCAAAAATATTCAGTGAAAAAAGGCACTTTACAGAGCATTAAAAAAGGACCAAAAAGAAAGTACACAGAAAGAGTACATGGAACTGCAAACGCAAGTCAAAAAGGAAGTTAGAAAGGCCAAGAGAGAAATAGAAATGAACATTGCTAAGGGGGCTAAAACCAATTCCAAAATGTTTTTCCAATATTACAACAGCAACAGAACATTCAAAGAGGAGGTTAAATGTTTAAGAGATACAAATGGCAAAATCGTAGAAGAAGAAAAAAAAAATCAAATATATTAAATGATTACTTTTCACAAGTTTTTACAAAGGAAGATACGGACAACATGCCCCACGTCATCCAGTTCCTATCCAATTTTAAATAACTTTAGCATAACCAAGGCAGAAGTGTTAAAGGGACTAGGAGCTCTTAAAATAAACAAATCCCCTGGGCCGGATGAGATCCTCCCAATAGTACTCAAAGAAATGAAAGAAGTTATTTACAAACCGCTAACCAAGATCATGCAGCAGTCTCTTGACACAGGGGTGGTACCGACAGACTGGAAAATTGCAAACGTAATACCGATCCACAAAAAGGGAAACAAAACTGAACCAGGTAACCACAGACCAGTAAGCCTGACTTCTATTATATGCAAACTTATGGAAACTATAATAAGATCCAAAATGGAAAATTACCTATATGGTAACAGGGTCCTGGGAGACAGTCAACATGGTTTTAGGAAAGGGAGATCGTGTCTAACTAACTTGCTTGATTTTTTTGAGGATGCAACATCGATAATGGATAATTGCAAAGCATATGACATGGTTTATTTAGATTTCCAGAAAGCTTTTGACAAAGTCCCGCACAAAAGATTAATTCTCAAACTGAACGCAGTTGGGATTCAAGGAAACGCTTGTACATGGATTAGGGAGTGGTTAACATGTAGAAAACAGAAAGTACTGATTAGAGGAAAAACCTTAGAATGGAGTGTGGTAACCAGCGGTGTACCACAGGGATCAGTATTAGGTCCTCTGCTATTCCTAATCTACATTAATGATTTAGATTCTGGTATAGTAAGCAAACTTGTTAAATTTGCAGATGACACAAAAGTAGGAGGAGTGGCAAACACTGTTGCAGCAGCAAAGGTCATTCAAAATGATCTAGACAAGATTCAGAACTGGGCAGACACATGGCAAATGACATTTAATAGAGAAAAGTGTAAGGTACTGCACGCAGGAAATAAAAATGTACATTATTAATATCATATGGGAGATACTGAAATTGGAGAACGAATCTATGAAAAAGACCTAGGAGTTTTTGTTGACTCAGAAATGTCTTCATCTAGGCAATGTGGGGAAGCTATAAAAAAGGCTAACAAGATGCTCGGATACATTGTGAAAAGTGTTGAATTTAAATCAAGGGAAGTAATGTTAAAACTGTACAATGCACTAGTAAGACCTCATCTTGAATATTGTGTGCAGTTCTGGTCACCTCGCTATAAAAAAGATATTGCTGCTCTAGAAAGAGTGCAAAGAAGAGCGACCAGAATTATTCCAGGCTTAAAAGGCATGTCATATGCAGACAGGCTAAAAGAATTGAATCTGTTCAGTCTTGAACAAAGACGACTGCGTGGCGATCTAATTCAAGCATTCAAAATTCTAAAAGGTATTGACAGTGTCGACCCAAGGGACTTTTTCAGCCTGAAAAAAGAAACAAGGACCAGGGGTCACAAATGGAGATTAGACAAAGGGGTATTCAGAACAGAAAATAGGAGGCACTTTTTTTACACAGAGAATTGTGAGGGTCTGGAATCAACTCCCCAGTAATGTTGTTGAAGCTGACACCCTGGGATCCTTCAAGAAGCTGCTTGATGAGATTTTGGGATCAATAAGCTACTAACAACCAAATGACCAAGATGGGCCGAATGGCCTCCTCTCGTTTGTAAACTTTCTTATGTTCTTATGTTCTTAAAAGGCATGTCATATGCAGACAGGCTAAAAGAATTGAATCTGTTCAGTCTTGAACAAAGAAGACTGCGTGGCGATCTAATTCAAGCATTCAAAATTCTAAAAGGTATTGACAGTGTCGACCCAAGGGACTTTTTCAGCCTGAAAAAAGAAACAAGGACCAGGGGTCACAAATGGAGATTAGACAAAGGGGTATTCAGAACAGAAAATAGGAGGCACTTTTTTTACACAGAGAATTGTGAGGGTCTGGAATCAACTCCCCAGTAATGTTGTTGAAGCTGACACCCTGGGATCCTTCAAGAAGCTGCTTGATGAGATTCTGGGATCAATAAGCTACTAACAACCAAATGAGCAAGATGGGCCGAATGGCTTCCTCTCGTTTGTAAACTTTCGTACGTTCTTATGTTCTTATGTTACAGAGATCCACACTGACAAACCCATACTGTATTTCTTTCTCACAAAGCATACAAAAATGTAATTGTGTATCCCTAAAGAAACAAATATTAAACTCTCACCTTCAACCTAAAGATTATTTCCATTAATTTGTACTACCTTTAAAAAATAACAATGACAATGCATGGTAACTTAATGGTATTACTTCAATTCAAATGGCTTGTAATCCTTTTGATAGCCAAACGCTGCATGTAGAATGATATATTTGAAAAATTCAGGGTGTACTAAGCACACCAATGGTTGATTTGTTAGCATCTTGACATGGTATACATGTGTAAACGTGCTATCTTTAAACTATGATTAAGGATTACATATCAATACGGTTACAAATCATACTTGTGTTCAAGCTGAGCAATCACAAACAGATACCAAAAGTACTATTAGCACACAAAGATAAAGGAGACTGACTAATAAAATCTTCACAACAGAGCTGTCAGGCGTTAAAAGGGTTTATGTGTTATTATGAAGAAAAGCTGACTAACGAAGGATCAATCACTGTGGCAACACAATGCACAGGTTTTATCTGTGTTTGGCACAGAATATATGTTTTAAATGCCAAAAATAACATAAAACTCTCTTGGGGACATAGGCTACACAATGCCAGTCTGGATTAAATCCAGCAACAACAACACACTCAAAATCTGCCGGACTTTGGTGTATATACTTTTATGTTAATTTAAGGCTTGATTTTAAAAGTGTGTTTTACTTTACAAAAATAAGACCAAAGCATCAATGTCTCTAGTACCTTTTTCGATATTACAAAAACAAAAACTGCTTTAGATTTTCGTTTAATGTAAAAATGACCATGACCTCGTGAGTAGATTAGAGATTAGCAATAGAAATCAGAACAAGGTTTGCTGGTTGCCAGTGAAGATTGAATGTACCATTTTAATGGATGGTGGAAGTTGTTATGAGAGTCAGAGGTGGCGACCCTAATCAGATCTCACTGCCAGTGGAGGATGATCCATTGTGAATCATCTGTTTCAAGGAATTGGGCTTCATGCAAAAAGATGAATACTGTGCATTGTAGTAGAAGTCTAAAAAGGTTGTATTAAATGCCACCTCAAACAAACAGACTCAGTGGTTGCATCTTTTATAGCACAATGGGGCAGATCATGCATTGCTAATCACCACTTTAAATGAACAAACATTTTTTATTGTTTTTGGACAAAATTGTGATTGATTAAATCTTTGTCTAATTAGGTACCACTTAGATCCACAGGGTATGCATGCAGACCAATTGTTTCATGTTAATTTAGCACATGATTTGCAAAATACATTAAGCATTTTTTTCCCAACATTTCTTGTGATTTGCACAATGTCAACCACAGTAGGTGTTCTACTTCTCTCCAAGGCCATGCTGGGCAGTGTTTGCTAAAATGCTCAGCTACCAACTTCTCAGGCTCAGTCTGAGGTAAAGGCGAAGTAGAATCATCCCCATATTTTCCCTTATTTACAAGATAGTTTAGTTACACGTGTGAACAGGATGGCTTGTTGTGACGTCACACCAGGAAGGATAATGGACACAGACGGGACTGAAACAAATGAAAACAGTGAGGATTTATAGTAAAATAAAAGGTTTAAACAAAACACAAAACACAAAACACTGAACAAAACAAAATGGCCCTTTGGCCAAAATAAATACAGACGAACAAGTATCGTGCTGGTCCTTCCAGCACGAGTAGCAATTGTTATTTTAATCATTTATTATTTATTTCATTCATTCTCTCTCTCTCTCTCTCTCTCTCTCTCTCTCTCTCTCTCTCTCTCTCTCTCTCTCTCTCTCTCTCTCTCCACTGCAAACACACCAAACCCATGTGCAAGAAAGACTCTGATTAAAAATTGAAATAAAGACCTTTAACACTCTTTTATGCAGCTGTGCAGAGACTCGATTGCTAATCAATTACTCAGTCTGCATGTGAACTAATTGTGCTTTCCCCATGCCCCCCTAGAAATACCCACTTTAATCTGCATGTGAAGTGATTGTGCAATCCCTGTGCCTATATACAAATATATATTTTAAATCACTTGTGATACATATAAATATGTACAGGGCACTCTGTAACATTTGTAACATACAGCATTTACCTTACTTCTTAAACTACAACAGAGATTGAACCTATTTATAGCATCTGATGTTAAAAGAAAAATGGCAATCTACTCTAAGTTAAAAAATGTATATATTACAGAAGGTCTTAGAATAGTTTTGACACACTGTGACCGAGTACTCCTCGTCCCTGTGCATATTATGCTTTATGTTACTTTTGCATTCACTGTATTATTTAAATGTACTGTTTTGTGTGTAAAAATACATTGTTTTATTATTATTGTTTACAGCGAGGATGGGGTTAGAATTCCCCATCCGGATAAACAGTGAATGCTTAGTAATAAACTGGTTGTTGACCACGCATACGATAAAACCCATGCCGAATGTGGTTGAGGAGTAAATTAGGTAATTGATAGTCAGTTGACAGTGACAATATAAAATACCTGCAGCTGAATGGGGTTGCATGTTCAGAGGTGGAACGAGAAAGTTAGACAGTAGGAACTAGAAACAAATATAATCAATTGCTACTCATGCTGGCTTTACACCAGCACAATACTTGTTTTATTTAGTGTTCGCTTTATTTTTTGTTTTGTCTGTCTATTTTTGCCAACGTGCCATTTCGCTTTACAAAAGTGGTTTTGTTTTTTCAAACCTTTTATTTTGTTTATTTATAATTGCAAGCAGCGCTTTCCTCATACCCCAGTCTGCTGTTTATTTTCTTTCATTTCCTGGTCTGATGTCATCCACAACATTTTTGGTAATGTTTTCTTCTGAGAAACTAGTGTGAAGTTCATCAAAATTTTAAGAAACTGAAGTTAACAGGATGATACATTTTACAAATTTTGGCAAACACTTCAGTGTGATTGGTTAATTTCTGATGTGTGATGTGAATAATTATTATTTAGTTAGTCCAATAAAAGGTATCACATCTCCTTGGTCTATGATGTTTAATTCTTGCTATTATGGCACCTAAAATTGCTAAGGTGGGGCATGATTCAAAGAAAGCCGAGAACCCCTATAGCAGTGGTCCTCAAAGTGGTAACTGTGGGCAAATTCGTGCCCGCGAAGCCAGGCCACCATGGCCGCGGCAGCTGTTCTTAAATTATGGGTCGTGAAAACATTTCTGGCTGGTGGGTGATAGGGTGGGAAAATAACGAAAAATGCCACAGCAGTCTGTTGACAGTGCTGCTTGCTTATGCTGTGCTTGTACGTACTCAACATTTATTTCCTTTATTTATTTTTTCCTGAAGGTCTTCTGCGTTACGATCAACCAATTGAATATCTGCATTGTATCTGCGGTAGCCCAATCATAAGTTAGCTGGGTGGGACATAAACTGAGTCTGTTTCAGTTACCGGTACTGACAGTAAGTTTAACCAATAGGAGAGTCATATCTGCCAAGTTTTACGCAGCTGTCCAATCATAAGCAAGCAGAGGCCGTTCATTGTATTCTGCATGAAAATTGAAGGCAAGTGAGTAGCTAATGGGAAAGTGAAAGATCTGACAGCTGTCCAATCATTCGTGAGCAGAGGCGGGTGTTAATATGCCGGGTAAGCACTGAATTTCGCTGACTGTTATTGAGAAAAATAATAAATTTCAGTATGTAGAATTTAATTTTTTATCTCTATATTTTTTTAAATTTCAACAGACAAAGGAAACACCGTAGTATATTTAGCTACGAATCCTTTTTTTCTGAATAATTGTACTGGAGAAACATGCTATTTAAAAATATTTGCATTGCGTATTTTATGTAAATTATTTAACGAATAAACACAGCACACACAATTCCTGCCTGAGACTTGGCCTTATCAGAGTGAGCCAAGAATAACTCCACTCTTTTATAATATATATATATATATATATATATATATATATATATATATATATATATATATATATATATATATATATATATATATATATACACACACACACACACACACACACACACTCTGTGTATGTCTCGAGAAGGCAGTGCAATAGTCAGCGTGCCCACAAACAGCCAAGTAAGATCAATTTATGCCCATGCCAAAATTACTTTGAGGACCACTGCCCTATAGCATACAATTTAAGTCTATATACAGAAATCGTTTCCGTTTTAATAAGCAAATTAAAATGTTTCACCCTTCAAAACTTTGTGACTAGGATCCAACACCTCATTGCTGAAACTGATAGCAGAGTAGCAGACAATGTAACAACTCCAATAAAAGCAGCAAAAGATCCCACTTCCTAAAAATAGCTCAATTTTCCTACCAGCTGAAGCTCTAAAATATCTGACTGTAAAGCTCAATCTGTAAAAACAGACAAAGCAACTGAACAAGCAGGGAAAGCATTTATCAAAAGATCTCTTTAAACAAGGTCAATGAAATGTGCCATAAGTTTATTAAACATTAATTTTCCCAAACCTAAAAAAAAAAAAAAAAAAAAAAAAGCTCATTGCAGGGAGTTGTTATTTGCTTGTTATTTAAAAAAATAACTTTTTATAAGCAAGCCCACTAAGTCAAGGAGCATCTCTATAATTAAAGGTAAAGTACTAGACAAAAGGTTCTAAATTAATGGTGAGGCAATACCAACAGTGTCCGAGAAGCCAGTGAAAAGTCTAGGGAGATGGTACGACGAGGATCTAAAGGACACAGTTCGTGTGGGAGAAGTTAGACAACAAGCAGTGGAAGGGTTGAAGAGCCTAGACAGCAGCGCTTTACCAGGCAAACAAACTCTGGCGCTTTCAGTTTGGTCTATTGCCAAGACTGCTGTGGCCACTGATTGTGTACGAGGTTTCCTTGACAACAGTTGAGAAGCTAGAAGCTTTAATCAGCTCATACGTCAGGAAATGGTTGGGAGTTCCACGCTGCCTCAGCAGAGTGGGACTTTATGGTAAAGGAATACTGCAGCTACCAATCTCTGCTCTAACCGAGGAGTTTAAGTGCGCCAAAGTCCAACTGGAAATGACATTAGTAAATTGACGTGACAAATGCGTAAGGGAGGCAGCACCTGTGTTGAAAACTGGAAGAAAATGGACGGCAAAGAAAACTGAGGAAGATGCTAAGGCTGACTGAAGTACTTAAAAAATAGATGGTGAGTAAGTAGATTCAAGAAAATGCACAGAGTCCTTTTCTTCAGTCAGTTGCCAGGTTTATTGAAATATGCAGGGAGTCTGGTCCCAGGTACAGGACAAACAACACTCAAAATTACAATGTTTGCGTGACATTAAATACCCTTCTGTATAGATGGTCCACCTCCCCTTTCTCTGACATTAACCAATGGTCAAGGTAATTTAATTTATTGTGTGAGTGTTAATGTGTGTGTGTCTGTGTGTGTGGTCTAGTGTGACAACCTCTGAACTCAGTGCATTCTTCACACTCCTGGAGACAAAAGGTCCATACATCTGCCTTTTGTTATCTCCTTGCGACCCCCTTTGATGCCAGTGGGATTATCTCTTTTGATTTCTCTGAAGTCTAGCGCCTGTTCCCTTCTAGTCCACAGCATTGTTATCTCGTTAGCTTGCAGTCATTGTTGGGCAGTTTGTAGACGCATCGTCTCTATCAGTGGTTAGCAGTACATGCAATTTGAACCAAACAGTCTGCTATCTGCAATATTAGTCTCTTTTCAGAAAAGAACACCAGTATAGCTCTGCTAGTCCACATGCGTAGCAAACCCCTAATCAATTCTCAATCCATGTTTTCCAACACTGACCTTCGAATCTGAGACATTATGGGGCAAGTTCAGCATGGAAAAGGAGATTTTGGTCTCAGTTCAGCTCCTCCTACATGGCACAAGGAAACCCCGGCTCAACGGAGGAAGCTAGTGGTCAATGAGGTGCAAAAGCAGGAAGAGAGGATCAGGTGTGTAAAGGCCGTTTCCCAGGCCAAGCAGGGAGAATGGATGAGATGGGAGAGTGTGGAACAATGCAAGGTCAGCTGGCAAGACCTATGGACAATGGAACAGAGCAGGAGCAGTCTCCTCATCAGATCAGCATATGATGTTCTCCCATCACCACAGACCCTAAACCTCTGAGTGGGTGAGGATTCCTCATGTCCTTTGTGTTCATTACCTGCAACATTAAGGCACATTTTGACAGGATGTAAGGTGGGTCTTAGCCAAGGGCAGTTTACTTGGCGCCATGACCAGGAGCTGCAATGTTTGGCCTTAGCATTGGAAGACAAGTGTAACCTTACCAATAACTTGCCACCAGTTCCATCAAAGCATTACACACAAGAGACAATATTCCTCCGTCCAGGAAAGCAAACACCAAGAAAAGGTGTTAAAATCAAGCCTCACTCAGGACAACTGGAAGCTGCTAGAGCCTGGAAGATGCTGGCAGATGTTGGTCAACGGCTTATTTTTCCAGCTGAGATTGCCACCACTAACCTTCAACCAGACATTGTCTCGTGGTCTGGATCAGCAAGCCATGTTCATCTGGTAGAGTTAACAGTGCCATGGGAGGATGCTGTGGATGAGGCGTATGAGAGGAAGAAACTTCAGTATGCTCAACTAGCTGCTGAAGCGGAACAGCGAAGATGGAGAGTCCGAGTTTACCCAGTGGAGGTGGGTTGTCGAGGATTTGTGGCACACACTGATGTACAGGTAAATAAGTTGGGCTGAGCTGAGTGGGGGATGGAGGGGGGTGATGCTGGGATGCCAGAATCACTGTTGAGCCCTCTTGAGGTGTCGTGGGCTAGTCAAGAAACACTGAGGATGGAAGATGCCCACTTGAAGACTGCAGAGATGTACCCTACTTAGCTCAATCCAGACGGTTGTCATGCTGATGCGCTGGGGAGACCGCACTGGGTTGATCCCCGGAGCCAGCGTCGCAGCCGTTGTGTGTGCTGAATCACCGGGGAGGCAAAATGAGCTGATCCCTGGAGCCAGCATTACACTTCAGCAATCAATACCAGACAGAAGGATATCTACATCATCAGATGGAACACAACGCAAATGGATGGAGACACAGATGGATCACATTAGTTTACTGCAAAGCTACGTCTTAGTTGGTGCTTATCTTGGGGAGAGCCGAGTTCAAATCAGCATGAAGTTCAACATCTACTCTCATATAATGGAAATCATGAGAAACCAGAATTTGTTTTAAACAGCAGCACCTGAAACCTATTGTACTAGTAGCTTGTTGGAGCACAAAGGCCCTGTACAGTATAAACAGCATGAACATTGATATTAGGGCAGAGATTGGAGTTAAAGCCATGCAATCAGTTAGTATTCTCTCAAAAAGGCAGATCAGCCAGCCATGTGAGAATGTGGCTGGATTGTGTTGTTGGACCCGACTGGAGGAGAACTGAAAAGCCATGTGAGAATGTGGTCCGGTTTTCCTGGTTAATTAATTGTCAATTTAATCTGGTTTTCTGTATTTAAAGGGGAATTGCTAGTCTTCTACCCAGGTCAGCCTAGGACTTGTGTACAGATGATGTCTTTCTGTGGTCAATGGTCTGAGTTCATCTAGCAAACTCTTTCTGATTTTGTAAATAATATATATAACAAACCCCCACTGACAAAAAATGCTTTTAAAAAGAGTTGTAAACTAAATACAGGACAAGTGGTTTATCTTCACCATCGTTGAATAAATCCCATGGCATCAGAAGGATCATCAAAGAGGTAAAACCAGACAGTTTTGAATGCCTTGAAACCCTTGAGAGAGAACAGTACCCCTTATAAATACAGTCAAAAGGGGAGAAACAGCGGACCAATTAAAAACAATGGAACAAGAACAGCCAATGGGAAACACCTCACGTGGACTTGAAAATAAACAAAATAAACAAACGATCCAATCACAGTGGTGAAGACAGAATTTAAAAAGCACAGGCGCTACATTCAAACAGTGCTCCCGACATGAAATCCAAGGCACACACACAAGTCTCTGAACTTTGACTATCTGAAGACTCACCCTGCAACTGGCTTGAACAGAGATACTTTTTTTTCGGAAAATCTGATATGAGATAACTACTCTAGTGTTTGCCTTGGTGTGGGAGACTACTGCATAAGATGTTTAAAATCCTAAAAGTACTTGTAATCAAATCTCTAACTTAGCCCCGATTGATCACCAGAAAAAGAGTTGAATGAATATTTGAAGTCGACAGAGATTGAAATATATTCAATCTATTGCATCATAGTAGTGCACATATTGGTGGAGGAATTGCTGTTTCAGTGGAATACCTAAATAGTTAATGACTCGTTTTTGCAAAGCCATTTCTTTCATACCCTGAAGTGGAGATGAAACGCCAGGAAAACAGAAACACGTGGAAAACAGAAAGCGGAATCTGAACTTTTCCTTCACCTACAGGAGCATGTTTGAGTCGCCGGAGGAAGCAGTGAAAGTCTGTTACGTATTCAACAAGTACTGTTTTACCCTCTTCTGAACTTGAGAATAAGCAGACCTTAAAGTAAAATTAACATTTTGTTTTCGGTAGAATGTAAGTATGACTGCTTTCAATTAATGCGTTTCGTTAATGAGCACTATAGTAACTGTTTGTTGTATGTGATTTACACAAATTGATGTGGGTTTTACAAGGCAATTATCATTCTGCATCTACAGCTAGAATCCAAAAAGCCATCTTGATAATAGATAATTCTTGATAGGTTGTCTGGACCCAAAGAGCATCTTTATCTGAGTGAGAATTGTCTTCTGAACTAAAACACACACGTGTGTGTGTGTGTGTGTGTGTGTATATATATATATATATATATATATATATATACACACACACACACACACACACACACACACACACACACACACACACACATTTTTTTACAAACCACAATCACAGCTTCTGTTTACTGGCAGAATAGATTGTTGATAGTTGAGGGAGATGTAGAAATGGTGTACCGCTTCTAAAATTATCCATGTATCCTCAAATAGGTACTTCTTTAGCCCAGAGTTTCATGAAACTGTGCATTTGTGTGTATGATACATGTCTCCATCCACTTTGAAGCTTTGATAATGGTGCTATTTTAATTGGCAGTGTTGATGTTTTTCGAGGGATGAAGGCTATCTTTTTTTTATTTTTTTTTGTTATGTCTGCAAGTTCTCTTTATGTATTCTTTTGTAATTGTTTTTACACACACACACACACACACACATATATATATATATATATATATATATATATATATATATATATATATATATATATATATATATATATATATATATATATATATATGATACTGATTTAACAATGCTTTGATTATCAGATAAATATTTGTGTTACTAACGATACCCCTGTTAAGACTAACCTTCGTCTTAAATAACTGTTGGGAATCCGGTTGTAACCTTTAAGAGAATCTCCCATAGATTGCGCTGGATCACTAATCAACCAGCGGGAGTGGGGTGTCATTGTTTCTATTTTCTTTTCTGTACCGTTTAATTTAGTTAATTCTTCCTTTCTGTATTACTTCAGTTTAATTGTTGCACCTTTAATTTTTCCCTTATTTTGTTTTATTTCTAATAAAACTGTTCCTTTATATTCACTAGAAGTGTTGTCCAGTCTGATTATTTCAATAAAGGTGGGTTGTACATGATTTTGAATTCAAACAAGGTATTATGTATTATGGATTTTCTTGTATTAATTGCATCTTGTAAAGCGCTTTGTGATGGTGTTCCACTATGATGAAGGCGCTATATATAAAGATTGATAATCGATGATTATATGATTACAATTTAAACTAGTCCAAATACAAACATACGACATATATATAATATATATATATATATATATATATATATATATATATATATATGGCATCAACTTTAGTGTAGTTTTCATAATGCTGGCCAGTATACTATAGCTGGAGAGGGGCATGTAATAGCCTATGAGGGAGGCAGCATAGGGCAAACTGTCTGAAACTTACTCTTGTTGCAAAAGGAGGCAACATTTTTCAGAATTGTGGAAAACAAATCTGTAAAATTAGGAATTAAATTAGGAGCAAACCTTTTAAAAGAAAATTTGAAAAAAAAGGGGGGGTTGGCTTTTTAGGGTGAAGTTGTCTTTTCTAAGGTTCTGTCTTGTGTTGTATTCCTTGAGTGATTGATGCCATTCAGATCCA